>NC_141822.1:3604332-3778082 GCF_982586985.1 Callionymus lyra | reverse complement strand
TGTCATACAATGTTAACGTGTAAAATGTATTTTTGTGACGACAACATGAACATGACGTGTGTGTGACAAGGTTGTCAAGGTTTTGTGGCTTTTATAGCATAGTTTATTTTCCATGAAACACAATTTCTGAATAATTCATTAATATATATATATATATATATATATATATATATATATATATATATATATATAAACATTTAATGTAATAGTGTCTTTCACAGCACTCGAGGAAAACCTTTAACCAAACCAGAGGCAACTTTGATTAAGTCTTTTTGTTGTTTTTCAATGAGTTTAAATATCATTTTTAAAGCGAAAACGACACAAAATGAATCCTAGTAAAACAACTATTTAAAAATGATGTTTGTTTTTCTAATGAAAGCGTTTGAAGTTACAGTTCAGAGAAAACATGATGTACTTGATTGTGTCTGTGTATCAATGACCTTCAACTTTCTTATCACCTTCATCAAACCTTTATTACGACACCATCGGGTTCGTTCCCTCGTTCTTGATCCGGGTCGTGGTCCGGAGATGACACAGGTTTTTACGACGGGCTTATCTTCAATGCTAATGTTTGGCGGGAGGAGATACGAGGCAGTAAAACTTTCATCAAGTACTGCTTCCTCCAGTGTTGGCACGACTCGTACTGCGCTCTGATTGGCTGCTTCAGAAGTGATGATGTAACCAGTGAGTGTTTCATCAGAACCTTTGATACGTTCATATAAAAGTACTTTAGTAAGAAAATAAATGAGCCTCAGCTGTTGTTTGAAAGAATATTATAGTAATAAGTAATTCATTATTATTTGTAAAGATCTTTCTAGACCATGAACGTAGTGATGTAATCATAACATTTAAGTATACGTTTTTATTGTGTTATATTTTTTATTAAAAAATATGATATAAAACAGTATTTTCAAAAGTATTTCCCCCAAAAAATTTCAGATATTTTGTTTTCTAACTTGAGCGTCTGTACTATTTAACCCTCGTGTTATCTCTGGGTCAAGGTGACCCGAGGCCCCCGAAAAAACAAACGTGTTTGTGGCATCCCTTGTGTGGTCTCTGGGTTCAGAGTCAACGTCCTGCACCACTGCATACGTGTCACCTTGATCCTGAGATGACACAAGGGATACCTGGAACACATTTTAGTTTTCTGGCCTTCGGGTCACTTTGACCCAGAGACAACACGAGGGTTAAAAGGTGCCAAAACACTTTGTTACTCTTTTTATTTAATTGAAAACACTACGAAATTGACTTTAGAACATTTAAGTTTTTTATTATTATTTATTTTAAGTATTTGAATAAGAATATTAAACTCGGTAATAACAGTGGTCGCCTCACAGAAAGAAGGTTGCTGGTTCACTTCCAGGTCGAGCCAACTTGTGACCTTTCTGTGTGTAGTTAGTATGTTCTCCCCTTGTTGTGTGAGTTTACTCCGGACACTCCGGTTTCCTCCCACAGTCCAGAAACATACAGAGGTTGATTGAGAACTTGAGGAAATTGTCCGTAGGTATGAGTGTGTGTGTGAATGGTTGTCTGTCTTTGTGTGTCCTGAGACAGACTGGCGTCCTGTCCAGGGTGTCCCCTGCCTCTCACCCTAGGATACTGGGATAGACTCCAGTCTCCCCGCGACCCTCACAAGGGATAAAGCGATAGAAAATGAATGAATGAACTCTGGTTAAGAAATTAATTTAGAAAATATTGATATTTTATTCAAATTCAACCATTCAATATACAAATGATAATTATTATTATTATTATTATTATTTAAAAAAAAAGGTTCAACTTTATTAAACTAAACCGTTATATTATGACGACACAGATAAACTTCCAAACACACAAACACACCATTATTTTCGTCGGTCCAGTTTAAGAATCCACACTTTTTTAACGCGCCGGTCAACCAGGTGTTTTGGGTGAACGTTAGAGCTCTAATGGCTTGTTGTGGATAATCCTCGGCAGCAGCTCGTCCTCGGGTCACAATCCTCTGGTGCTCAGCAGAACCATTAGCGCCTCCACAGGTGCGAGCGAACCAGCAGCAGTTTTGGGGGAGATTTTAATTGCTGGGAAGTGTCTCGTCTGCGCAGCGTCGCCCCCTGGAGGGCCGAGTGTCTGTTGATGTTATGTGTTATTAAATATTAATTGAGAAGCGCTCGGATAAACGCTGGAACAGACGGGGGTCTGAACGGGCCTCGCGGCGGAACCGGAGGTGGATTCCTCATCCCTCGTTCCCCGGTGGAGTCTTCACTGATCATCTCAGCCTGACGTGTGTGTGTGTGTGTGTGTGTGTGTGTGTGTGTGTGTGTGTGTGTGTGTGTGTGTGTGTGTGTGTGTGTGTGTGTGTGTGGGGGTGTGTGTGTGTGTGTGTGTGTGTGTGTGTGTGTGTGTGTGTGTGTGTGTGTGTGTGTGTGTGTGTGTGTGTGGGGGTGTGTGTGTGTGTGTGTGTGTCCTCCTCTGCGAACCCGTCCTGGTCGTTGGATCCAGTTAAAAGGGTCACGTGATGACGAGAAACCTTGTGCTGTTTCTCAAATCACATACTTCTCTTAATATACTAGAAGTTAGTATCATCAGGATAGTGTACGTACTAACTAGTAACTAATTCTCCACAGATAGTATGTCTCAAATCACATACTTCTCTAGTATACTAGAAGTTAGTATCATCAGGATAGTGTACGTACTAACTAGTAACTAATCCTCCACAGATAGTATGTCTCAAACATACTTCTCTAGTATACTAGAAGTTAGTATCATCAGGATAGTGTACGTACTAACTAGTAACTAATCCTCCACAGATAGTATGTCTCAAACATACTTCTCTAGTATACTAGAAGTTAGTATCATCAGGATAGTGTACGTACTAACTAGTAACTAATCCTCCACAGATAGTATGTCTCAAATCAAACTCTGCTGCTACACACTAACAGGAAATGACGCGACAGCTTCTTCTTCTACTACTATTTAAGGATGATTTCAACCAGCTGTAGGAACACTAGCGCCACCTGCTGGCCTGACAGATTGGTTTGGATCAAGAAATATGAGAAAAATATGAGAACCGAAATATTGGCGAGATATTTCAGCTGGTATCAGCAGTGAAGACGTGTCATCCTTTTACTTCTACTGAAAATACACCTGGAAGTATATGAACGTAACTTCCGTTTAAAACGTCACTAAGATGGAGTCGTTTAGTGTAGAAAGTGTCCATCGATCCATACTCAGTTTTGTGTGTTTTAGTGACAATTGAGTGTGTATGGAGCACTACATTTACATACTAAGAATTGAGACGCACTTACGCACTACGCTCTTTTTCTTCTTTTTTTTTAAGTCGCCGCTTCCATTTTTAGCCGTCGATAAGTGGCTGAGCTCCGGGATCCGGGGTCACATGATGACGAGAAAAACCTCAGAGATGGTGAAAGTACTGGACAATACTACTCTTTTTTCTCCCAGGCCGTCGGGTCTTTCTCGACCCCTGGACCCGAGGAAAACATTTCGCCTAAAGCTCGGTCCGAGCGGCACAGAAACAAATGAGGAGTGACACCGGTGCCGAAAAGGAAGCCGAGCTCACACGAGTGTTCGGACCCCCGGGGGTCCCCCCTCGAGCCGGCCCTGCATGCAGAGATGCTGGAGACGAGGAATGCGGAGATGAATGAGTGTCTTGAGTCTGTGATTTGTTTACTGAAGACGCTCGTAAAGAGTCGCTGTGAGTGAGAGTCTGAGAGCGAGTCCTCTGGTGTCAACATCTCCTCGCGTCTCTAATGGTCCGATCGTAACGAGGACCGGGGGCCGCCAACCGAAGACCTTCTCCACGAGTCTTCGGCTCCGTAGAAAGACTTGGTTTTTTTGAGTTAATCCTCAGGAAGTCCCGCTGTTTCCTCGGCTTTAATGACATCATTTGCGCTAATGTCGTCTTTTTTAATAGATACATAAACACAAGTTTATTGAGGCGCCATCGTCGATGAGTCGCTTCCTTTTGATACTTTTATCGTCACAGAATCAAGAGCTACTTTGTTCATTTTTATACGTGTGAGAAAACATCAATAAACTTAAATATAGCAATATTTATTCATTTTTTGGGCTTTCAAATCATATGGTATTTTATCACAGTTTGTATAAAAAGAATAATTCAATTTTTATTTCAAATTAACATGAAAATATTCACCTCATTTGTTAATTTTTGTGCCGCAAATAAACTCTCTGCCACTGGATGGCAAATCAAAATAATCGGATTTTCAGAAGAAAAAAATCAATACACGAAAATATCGCAATATCTTTTTCACGATACAAATCGATATTAAACAGCAATATATTGATTTGTTCTTTTACATGAGTGTAATATATATATATATTTTTTTATTTACAATTAACGGAACAAATATTCAAAGCATTTGTTCATTTTTGTGTTGCAATGAAACTTCCAGCCACTAGATGGCAGCAGTCATCACGTCCTACGCAGATAAAGGGAGAATGAAATCCTGGCAGATTACAGCGACGACTGAGGACGAGAGGATAGTTTGAATAAATATAATAATTCTTTAAAAATCAAAGTAACTTGATTAATTCAAATTAACGTGAAAATATTTACCTCATTTGTTCATTTTTGTGCTGCAAAAAAACGTCCGGCAACTATATGGCATATATATGGCAAAATAATTCAATTTTCAGTTGCTATTGATTAGGAGTGTAAGAAAAAATCAATACACAAAAATGTATATAAAAAAGGAAAACACGATACCAATCGATATTGAACAGCAATATATTGTTGTTGTTTTTTACATGGGTGTAAAATAGTTATTTTAAATGTATAATTAACGGAACAAATATTCACAGCATTTTCCTGTTGCAATTAAACTTCCAGCCACTAGTTGGCAGCAGTCATCACATCCTCCGCAGCTACAGGAAGAATTAAAATCCTGCCAGATTTCTGTGAAGACTGAGGACGAGAGGATACAGTGAGTCCAGCAGCTTTTAAAGCTGATGTTTGGACATATTTTGTGTTGAAAACAAATGAAAGCAGGAGAGATTGTAGTTGTGAGATGAACGGCAGCTGCTCTCACACCTGTGGACAGTTTCTATCTTGATGGGATTGAACTCATGTTGGTGAAAATCCTCCACGATCAGAGGCGGAGCTCAAAACCGAGCGCTTTAAGCAGGATTTCAACCTGGAACATTCCTGCTGGGATTAGCAGAAACCGCTTTAGCTGCCGTTATGATGCTTAAATAAACAATTTTGACGTGGATTTAAAGAAGTGAATTGTACTGAAGTACTTGAACATGACCTTGTGTTGTGTAAAGTTAATGTATTTAGACAAATAAGGAAGTGGTTGTTACGAACTGTGACAATTTCCCAAAGGAGACCTCCTGAGGGATCAATAAAGTTTTACCTTACCTTACCTTACCTTGATATATTGCATTTAAGATGTACACGACACACAGAATAGCATGTTTATTAGAGGTGTGGGATATATGTGTAGTATTGTCCAGTACTTGACTCTGGTGTTGTGATAGTGTAGTAACAAGTATATATGTGTAGTATTGTCCAGTACTTGACTCTGGTGTTGTGATAGTGTAGTAACAAGTATATATGTGTAGTATTGTCCAGTACTTGACTCTGGTGTTGTGATAGTGTAGTAACAAGTATATATGTGTAGTATTGTCGAGTACTTGACTCTGGTGTTGTGATAGTGTAGTAACAAGTATATATGTGTAGTATTGTCCAGTACTTGACTCTGGTGTTGTGATAGTGTAGTAACAAGTATATATGTGTAGTATTGTCCAGTACTTGACTCTGGTGTTGTGATAGTGTAGTAACAAGTATATATGTGTAGTATTGTCCAGTACTTGACTCTGGTGTTGTAATAGTTTAGTAACAAGAATATATGTGTAGTATTGTCCAGTACTTGACTCTGGTGTTGTGATAGTGTAGTAACAAGAATATATGTGTAGTATTGTCCAGTACTTGACTCTGGTGTTGTGATAGTGTAGTAACAAGTATATATGTGTAGTATTGTCCAGTACTTGACTCTGGTGTTGTGATAGTGTAGTAACAAGTATATATGTGTAGTATTGTCCAGTACTTGACTCTGGTGTTGTGATAGTGTAGTAACAAGAATATATGTGTAGTATTGTCCAGTACTTGACTCTGGTGTTGTGATAGTGTAGTAACAAGTATATATGTGTAGTATTGTCCAGTACTTGACTCTGGTGTTGTAGTATTTACAGACCACATGACTCTTGACAAAGTTGTTACTGCTTTCATTTGTTTTCAAAACAAAATATGTCCAAACATCAGCTTTAAAAGCTGCTGAAGTCACTGTATCCTCTCGTCCTCAGTCATCATTGTTCCTTTAGCTGCAGAGAACGTAATGACTGCTGCCATCTCGAGGCCGGAAGTTTAATTGCAAGAAAGAAATGTCAAGAATAAAAAAACGACATGAATATTTCACATGTTAACTGTAAATTCAAAATGTTATTATTTTAAAACACACTTTATTGAAATATAAACCATAAAACATTATGATAATAATAACATGAGATATTTTAATCTTAGATATAATCCTCTGATGTGTTGATGGTTATTTTGATTATCTTTGACCCAAGTCTACAATCTGCTCTGTTTTCTACTTTTGTATGTATTTTTATACCACGATATAATGAAGACATGAGTTTTCTTGATGCGGTGTATGTTATTTCAGTTTGTACATCAATTATTGTGTCGTAATATTTAAAGAACGTTGATTGACTTTATTGATCCCTCTGGAGATCTTCAGGAAATTGACAAAAAATCCATAAAAACAAGAACAAAGTGCAGTTAAAAGAACAAAGTGCAAATATGAGGAACATGGATCAAAACATTTTAAATATTCTCGTTACAACAGTACAGTATAGTACTGTGAGTATATAGTGGTATCTTCCACCTCAGACTGGATCAAAGACTTGTTGGGTTCGATTCCTAATGTCTTCTAAAGACGCTGGGATTTAAACGTCCTAGAAAATAAATTGTTTTTGCAGTTTTTCCTGCGACGCAGCAGCCGATCCCTCCATCTGAGCCGCACTCGGTTAAAAATAAATGAGTGAAGGCGGCGACCATTAATTATACGGCTGTAATGACTGGACTTATTAGGCCAAATGGGTGCATTGAAGAGGTTGTCATGGTAACAGAGGAGCTTTTTTTTCTTTCCTGAAACCTCCTCCTCTGTGTGGTTGTTTGTAAATATCACAGATGATGGCGAACAATGACTCTCAGTTGGTCCGACATGTATGGATATTAACAAGCAATTACGTGGGGCTTCAGGTCGCGGCTCTGGTCTCGCGGTCGCTCTGATCGCGTCCTTATGTTCGCCCTCTGGGGACCGACTGGAAGGTTCTTGTGTTCCAAGAGAAGCTTTCGAGCCGGTCCAAGTCCTGTCCTGGTCTCCGCCTCCCGGGCTCGCTTCGCCCATAAATTAGCGATTAACACTAACTGCTGTAAAACAATGAGGTCCTGCTTTAATCTGGAGAGGAAGTGGCTTGGAGCGCGACCGCGGGAGGAAGATCTGCTCCATTTAGCGAGGGCGGCGAAGAAGAGGGTCGGGACGCGGTGCGGTAAACAAATGGAAGTGCGGCGGCAGCGCCAGAGGGAGGTTGAACGGTTGAAACTTTATTTTTAAACTTTAATTATTGAAATGTTCTTAAAGAATTGAATCATTTCTATATTAATATGTTTAAATAGTTTTAATGCCTGAATTCAATAGTTTCTGTTTTGAAAGGTCAAATTAGTTTTTGTTATTTTGAAACATTACATTTATTTCTATTTAAAATTAATTCTATTTTTTTTGACGCATAGTTTGATATTCTTATTCCAATGATTCAAAAATACAATTTCTAAATTCAGTATTTTTTTTACTCGTAGCCTTTTAAATTCAGTATAAAATGTTGGCGTAATTATTTTGAGCCAATCATGTGACACGAACAATGATCATGTGACGGTTGGATCCAGTAGCTCGGTGCTCTGTTGGTCTTGTCTGGTAAACATTTGTATATTGAATTAAAAAGTCTACAGATTAAAAAAAAAAATCAGATTATTTTTTTCAATGTTTGGAAGTTGAATATGAAACCTAAAAAAAAAGATTAATTTTGAAAATTATTATTATTTTTAATATGATTGAAAACATTTAAAAATCCAAACTTTTAATATAGAAATAATTTGATTTGATTATTAAATAAATGATTATTCCAAAAAATAAAAGTTTCAATTCTATTATATCTAATAATATATCTAATATTCTGACGCTGATCTACTTCCTATTGAAACATCATCGTGTTCGAGTCAAGAGATCAAACCATCTGTGATTGACATGTCAAGATGGAGGCGTTTTATCTCCGAGCACGAAACAAACGAGGAGCTAAAGATGAGTCGCTTCTCGTGCCGGTTCCTCGCGGCGTGAAGCGAACCGTGGAGCGACGTCCTGCCGAGGAAACATCAGCGCCAGGCTGTGAGGAACCTTTTCCATCCGTCACTCTTCAGGACACGTACTTGACTTGTGATAGTGTAGTAACAAGGATATATGTGTAGTATTGTCCAGTACTTGACTCTGGTGCTGTGATAGTGTAGTAACAAGTATATATGTGTAGTATTGTCCAGTACTTGACTCTGGTGTTGTGATAGTGTAGTAACAAGTATATATGTGTAGTATTGTCCAGTACTTGACTCTGATGCTGTGATAGTGTAGTAACAAGTATATATGTGTAGTATTGTCCAGTACTTGACTCTGGTGTTGTGATAGTGTAGTAACAAGTATATATGTGTAGTATTGTCCAGTACTTGACTCTGGTGTTGTGATAGTGTAGTAACAAGTATATATGTGTAGTATTGTCCAGTACTTGACTTTGGTGTTGTGATAGTGTAGTAACAAGTATATATGTGTAGTATTGTCCAGTACTTGACTCTGGTGTTGTGATAGTGTAGTAACAAGTATATATGTGTAGTATTGTCCAGTACTTGACTCTGGTGTTGTGATAGTGTAGTAACAAGTATATATGTGTAGTATTGTCCAGTACTTGACTCTGGTGTTGTGATAGTGTAGCAACAAGTATATATGTGTAGTATTGTCCAGTACTTGACTCTGGTGTTGTGATAGTGTAGTAACAAGTATATATGTGTAGTATTGTCCAGTACTTGACTCTGGTGTTGTGATAGTGTAGTAACAAGTATATATGTGTAGTATTGTCCAGTACTTGATTCTGGTGTTGTGATAGTGTAGTAACAAGTATATATGTGTAGTATTGTCCAGTACTTGACTCTGGTGTTGTGATAGTGTAGCAACAAGTATATATGTGTAGTATTGTCCAGTACTTGACTCTGGTGTTGTGATAGTGTAGTAACAAGTATATATGTGTAGTATTGTCCAGTACTTGATTCTGGTGTTGTGATAGTGTAGTAACAAGTATATATGTGTAGTATTGTCCAGTACTTGACTCTGGTGTTGTGATAGTGTAGCAACAAGTATATATGTGTAGTATTGTCCAGTACTTGACTCTGGTGTTGTGATAGTGTAGTAACAAGTATATATGTGTAGTATTGTCCAGTACTTGACTCTGGTGTTGTGATAGTGTAGTAACAAGTATATATGTGTAGTATTGTCCAGTACTTGACTCTGGTGTTGTGATAGTGTAGTAACAAGTATATATGTGTAGTATTGTCCAGTACTTGACTCTGGTGCTGTGATAATGTAGTAACAAGTATATATGTGTAGTATTGTCCAGTACTTGACTCTGGTGTTGTGATAGTGTAGTAACAAGTATATATGTGTAGTATTGTCCAGTACTTGACTCTGGTGTTGTGATAGTGTAGTAACAAGTATATATGTGTAGTATTGTCCAGTACTTGACTCTGGTGTTGTGATAGTGTAGCAACAAGTATATATGTGTAGTATTGTCCAGTACTTGACTCTGGTGTTGTGATAGTGTAGTAACAAGTATATATGTGTAGTATTGTCCAGTACTTGACTCTGGTGTTGTGATAGTGTAGTAACAAGTATATATGTGTAGTATTGTCCAGTACTTGATTCTGGTGTTGTGATAGTGTAGTAACAAGTATATATGTGTAGTATTGTCCAGTACTTGACTCTGGTGTTGTGATAGTGTAGCAACAAGTATATATGTGTAGTATTGTCCAGTACTTGACTCTGGTGTTGTGATAGTGTAGTAACAAGTATATATGTGTAGTATTGTCCAGTACTTGACTCTGGTGTTGTGATAGTGTAGTAACAAGTATATATGTGTAGTATTGTCCAGTACTTGACTCTGGTGTTGTGATAGTGTAGTAACAAGTATATATGTGTAGTATTGTCCAGTACTTGACTCTGGTGCTGTGATAGTGTAGTAACAAGTATATATGTGTAGTATTGTCGAGTACTTGACTCTGGTGTTGTGATAGTGTAGTAACAAGTATATATGTGTAGTATTGTCCAGTACTTGACTCTGGTGTTGTAGTATTTACAGACCACATGACTCTTGAAGTCGTAACTACTTTCATTTGTTTTCAAACCAAAATATGTCCAAACATCAGCTTTAAAAGCTGCTGGACTCACTGTATCCTCCTGTCCTCAGTCTTCATTGTTCCTTTAGCTGCAGAGAACGTAATGACTGCTGCCATCTAGAGGCCTGAACTTTAATTGCAACAAAGAAATGTCAAAAATAAAAAAACCTCATGAATATTTAACATGTTAAATTAAAAATGTAATCATTTCATTTTAAAACACACTCAATTGAAAAATAAAACATTATAATAATAACATGATATTTTATAATCTTAAATATAATCCTGATGTGTTGATGGTTATTTTGATTATCTTTGTTTTTGCGAGCGACTCGTCAGCTCCTGGTTCAGATGAAGTGCTTAAGGTCACGCCGTCAATGATCTGCCGGTTGTTACCTGACGACAGCTGCCGTCTCTCCTCGTTGTCATGTCAACTGCCTTAAATTCTTTTAGGCTTCTTCTCATGTCGGCGTCTCCACGGAGGAAAACAATCCGCTCACATCTGACGAAGCGGCCGTGAACCAGAGAGGAATCTTGTTTGTTGACGCGGCTCCGAGTGAAAGATTCATTTGAACGAACATGAAACTGGAAGAATCGGCAGAACAAGTGTTTAAACCTTTTGTTGAGGAAACTGTCGACGGGATTTTAACACGCTGTCGGATATCGTTAGTTAAACGTAGCAACATTAAGGTGTAACTTATCTTACAATGGTTTGTTCTACAGATATATCAGGTCCTTGACTTTTGAATGTTGGAGCTGATGCATGAAAAAACGACTATATTAAAGTTGTATAAAATGCTTTTTTACGAGATTAAAGTCATACAAAATACTTCATAAAGTATCTAGAAATAAATGTATATATACTAATTATAATCAAATTATTTTCCTTCGACTTTAATCTCGTAATAATGTAATTGTTTATTAAGATTTTTATTTTTATTTAGTTTGTCTTTTTATTTACCAGTTAGTTATACAGAAGTTCTTCATTTGGTGTTTCTCTATAACACAGGGATGGATGGATGGATGGATGGATGGATGGATGGATGGATGGATGGATGGATGGATGGATGGATGGATGGATGGATGGATGGATGGATGGATGGATGGATGGATGGATGGATGGATGGATAATAGATGGATGGATGGATGGATGGATAATAAATGGATGGATGGATGGATAATAAATGGATGGATAATGGATGGATGGATGGATAATGGATGGATGGATAATAGAGGGATGGATGGATAATAGAGGGATGGATGGATAATAAATGGATGGATAATGGATGGATGGATAGATGGATAATAAATGGATGGATAATAGAGGGATTGATGGATAATAAATGGATGGATAATAGAGGGATGGATGGATAATAAATGGATGGATAATAGAGGGATGGATGGATAATAAATGGATGGATAATAGAGGGATGGATGGATAATAAATGGATGGATAATAGAGGGATGGATGGATAATAAATGGATGGATAATAGATGGATAGATGGATAATAAATGGATGGATAATAGAGGGATGGATGGATAATAAATGGATGGATAATAGAGGGATGGATGGATAATAAATGGATGGATAATAGATGGATAGATGGATAATAAATGGATGGATAATAGAGGGATGGATGGATAATAAATGGATGGATAATAGAGGGATGGATGGATAATAAATGGATGGATAATAAATGGATGGATAATGGATGGATGGATAATAGATGGATGGATGGATAATAAATGGATGGATAATAAATGGATGGATAATAAATGGATGGATAATGGATGGATGGATAATATATGGATGGATAATAGATGGATGGATAATAAATGGGTGGATAATAAATGGATGGATAATAAATGGATGGATAATGGATGGATGGATAATAGATGGATGGATAATAAATGGATGGATAATAAATGGATGGATAATAAATGGATGGATAATAAATGGATGGATAATAGAGGGATGGATGGATAATACATGGATGGATAATAGAGGGATGGATGGATAATAAATGGATGGATAATAAATGGATGGATAATGGATGGATGGATGGATAATATATGGATGGATGGATAATAGATGGATGGATGGATAATAAATGGATGGATAATAAATGGATGGATAATGGATGGATGGATAATAGATGGATGGATAATAGATGGATGGATAATAAATGGATGGATAATGGATGGATGGATAATAGATGGATGGATAATAAATGGATGGATAATAAATGGATGGATAATGGATGGATGGATAATAGATGGATGGATAATAAATGGATGGATAATAAATGGATGGATAATGGATGGATGGATAATAAATGGATGGATAATAAATGGATGGATAATAAATGGATGGATAATGGATGGATGGATAATAGATGGATGGATAATAAATGGATGGATAATAAATGGATGGATAATAAATGGATGGATAATGGATGGATGGATAATAGATGGATGGATAATAAATGGATGGATAATAAATGGATGGATAATGGATGGATGGATAATAAATGGATGGATAATAAATGGATGGATAATGGATGGATGGATAATAGATGGATGGATAATAAATGGATGGATAATAAATGGATGGATAATAAATGGATGGATAATGGATGGATGGATAATAGAGGGATGGATGGATAATAAATGGATGGATAATAGATGGATGGATAATACTTTTTAAATAAAGATAATTTATTTAATTGAATTTCTTATGAAATCAATGATTTGAGTCGATTATCAAAAGGTTCCAAAGTTATCCTGGAGGTGAAAAAACAAAAGGTTTTAGAGTCGAACATAAGGGTCGTGGGTTCAGTTCTGTCAACAGTTCACTCGTGTTAAGTTAAGTAAAGTTAAGTAAAGCCATGTAAAGTGACTCTGTGAGTCCAGAGATCAGTGTCAGAGATCAACCTCAGCTACTGGTGACGAACTCTAATGTGTCGCCATGGAAACATCATTAGAGTTCGTCGCCGCCGGAGATCGACGTTGACGAGTGACGATCATGTTTGTGACACCAGAGCCGTGAAGATCTCAACCTTATGGTCTTGGATCTAGAGACACTCGTAGCACCGCCAGGATCATGAAGTCTAGTCAGAACTCCATCATTGAAGGTGTCGTCATCAGAAACATGTTTATGATGTCATAACATGATCTTATAATGTGTTTGTGTCGTTTACACTATTGTAAGTTTATTTAGTGTCTAAACCAGAAGGATGTGTCTCACCCGCAGTTCATACTAAACTCTTCTGAGCCGCTCTAGTAGAAGAACTCACATTTCTCCTTCAAACTCTTCACTGGCTGCTCTAGTAGAAGAACTCACATTTCTCCTTCAAACTCTTCACTGGCTGCTCTAGTAGAAGAACTCACATTTCTCCTTCAAACTCTTCACTGGCTGCTCTAGTAGAAGAACTCACATTTCTCCTTCAAACTCTTCACTGGCTGCCAGTTTCTTTCAGGATCATTTTAAAATTCTGGTTCTTACTTTCATTTTCAATCGTTCTATTGTTTTTGATCGTTAAAGCTCTTTGTGACTCGGCTCTGAGAACTATTACTTACTAAAGATTAACTCGATTCAACAGTCGGTTTCACTAGTTCCTACAATGATAAAGTTAGTAACATTTGCTCTTAACTCAAGGGGTTAATCTTGATTGTTGACTATTTTCTTACACAATATATTGGTACACTTAAAAACTGCAAATATAACACTGACTTTATAAGTGTCACCAGAGTCAAGTACTGGACAATACTACACATATATACTTGTTACTACACTATCACAACACCAGAGTCAAGTACTGGACAATACTACACATATATACTTGTTACTACACTATCACAACACCAGAGTCAAGTACTGGACAATACTACACATATATACTTGTTACTACACTATCACAACACCACAGTCAAGTACTGGACAATACTACACATATATACTTGTTACTACACTATCACAACACCAGAGTCAAGTACTGGACAATACTACACATATATACTTGTTACTACACTATCACAACACCAGGGTCAAGTACTGGACAATACTACACATATATACTTGTTACTACACTATCACAACACCAGAGTCAAGTACTGGACAATACTACACATATATACTTGTTACTACACTATCACAACACCACAGTCAAGTACTAGACAATACTACACATATATACTTGTTACTACACTATCACAACACCAGAGTCAAGTACTGGACAATACTACACAAATATACTTGTTACTACACTATCACAACACCAGAGTCAAGTACTGGACAATACTACACATATATACTTGTTACTACACTATCACAACACCAGAGTCAAGTACTGGACAATACTACACATATATACTTGTTACTACACTATCACAACACCAGAGTCAAGTACTGGACAATACTACACATATATACTTGTTACTACACTATCACAACACCAGAGTCAAGTACTGGACAATACTACACATATATACTTGTTACTACACTATCACAACACCAGAGTCAAGTACTGGACAATACTACACATATATACTTGTTACTACACTATCACAACACCAGAGTCAAGTACTGGACAATACTACACATATATACTTGTTACTACACTATCACAACACCACAGTCAAGTACTGGACAATACTACACATATATACTTGTTACTACACTATCACAACACCAGAGTCAAGTACTGGACAATACTACACATATATACTTGTTACTACACTATCACAACACCAGAGTCAAGTACTGGACTGAGTATCTTCATCAGATCATCTTCATCAGAGCAGGTTCTGGTCCTGCTGGTGAAGAACAAATTCAAATGAGTCTCAGTGAAGACGAGACAGTTTTATTCTTCAGTTGAACCAAGAAATCATGACGAGTTTGTTTCATCACAATATTTGATTGTGGAAATTAAAATTGTTCAATTATTTATTTACATTTTCTAAATGTAAAAGTTGTTTTCTTTAATAAAAACTGGATATATATATATATATACAGGTGTATATATATTTGTTTTTACACGTAGGGTTAGATATTCTAATAGTAAGTAAGTATTGGTATTATTATTATTTCTACTTACTTTCTTACTTACTTTCTTAGTGGTCTCCACCTCCAAGGGACACGTTGTATAAAAAAAGCGTGATTACAGCTGGAGAAGGAGTGAAGCCATTATTACTTCATAATTGACTCTCGTAACCTCTCGTTCGTCCAGATTTCAAAGCAACTTTATAAAGTAATAAAGTGTAAAACATGGTCATGATGAGAAGTTACTGCGTCTTGAAGAACATTCACTGCATGACACCAGAGTTGATACTAGTTGATGTTTAATGACACCAGAGTTGATACTAGTTGATGTTTAATGACACCAGAGTTGATACTAGTTGATGTGTAATGACACCAGAGTTGATACTAGTTGATGTTTAATGACACCAGAGTTGATACTAGTTGATGTTTAATGACACCAGAGTTGATACTAGTAGATGTGTAATGACACCAGAGTCGATACTAGTTGATGTTTAATGACACCAGAGTTGATACTAGTTGATGTTTAATGACACCAGAGTTGATACTAGTTGATGTTTAATGACAACAGAGTTGATACTAGTTGATGTTTAATGACACCAGAGTTGATACTAGTTGATGTTTAATGACACCAGAGTTGATACTAGTTGATGTTTAATGACACCAGAGTTGATACTAGTTGATGTTTAATGACACCAGAGTTGATTCTAGTTGATGTTTAATGACACCAGAGTTGATACTAGTTGATGTTTAATGACACCAGAGTTGATACTAGTTGATGTTTAATGACACCAGAGTTGATACTAGTGGATGTTTAATGACACCAGAGTTGATTCTAGTTGATGTTTAATGACACCAGAGTTGATACTAGTTGATGTTTAATGACACCAGAGTTGATACTAGTTGATGTTTAATGACACCAGAGTTGATACTAGTTGATGTTTAATGACAGCAGAGTTGATACTAGTTGATGTTTAATGACAGCAGAGTTGATACTAGTTGATGTTTAATGACACCAGAGTTGATACTAGTTGATGTTTAATGACACCAGAGTTGATACTAGTTGATGTTTAATGACACCAGAGTTGATACTAGTTGATGTTTAATGACACCAGAGTTGATACTAGTTGATGTTTAATGACACCAGAGTTGATACTAGTTGATGTTTAATGACACCAGAGTTGATACTAGTTGATGTTTAATGACACCAGAGTTGATACTAGTTGATGTTTAATGACACCAGAGTTGATACTAGTTGATGTTTAATGACACCAGAGTTGATACTAGTTGATGTTTAATGACACCAGAGTTGATACTAGTTGATGTTTAATGACACCAGAGTTGATACTAGTTGATGTTTAATGACACCAGAGTTGATACTAGTTGATGTTTAATGACACCAGAGTTGATACTAGTTGATGCTTAATGACACCAGAGTTGATACTAGTTGATGTTTAATGACACCAGAGTTGATACTAGTTGATGTTTAATGACACCAGAGTTGATACTAGTTGATGTTTAATGACACCAGAGTTGATACTAGTTGATGTTTAATAACACCAGAGTTGATACTAGTTGATGTTTAATGACACCAGAGTTGATACTAGTTGATGTTTAATGACACCAGAGTTGATACTAGTTGATGTTTAATGACACCAGAGTTGATACTAGTTGATGTTTAATGACACCAGTGTTGATACTAGTTGATGTTTAATGACACCAGAGTTGATACTAGTTGATGTTTAATGACACCAGAGTTGATACTAGTTGATGTTTAATGACACCAGAGTTGATACTAGTTGATGTTTAATGACACCAGAGTTGACACTAGTTGATGTTTAATGACACCAGAGTTGACACTAGTTGATGTTTAATGACACCAGAGTTGATACTAGTTGATGTGTAATGACACCAGAGTTGATACTAGTTGATGTGTAATGACACCAGAGTTCATACTAGTTGATGTTTAATGACACCAGAGTTGATACTAGTTGATGTGTAATGACACCAGAGTTGATACTAGTTGATGTTTAATGACACCAGAGTTGATACTAGTTGATGTTTAATGACACCAGAGTTGATACTAGTTGATGTTTAATGACACCAGAGTTGATACTAGTTGATGTTTAATGACACCAGAGTTGATACTAGTTGATGTTTAATGACACCAGAGTTGATACTAGTTGATGTTAAATGACACCAGAGTTGATACTAGTTAATGTTTAATGACACCAGAGTTGATACTAGTGGATGTTTAATGACACCAGAGTTGATACTAGTTGATGTTTAATGACACCAGAGTTGATACCAGTTGATGTTTAATAGAAAAGAGGAAGTGGTTCAGCAGGAAAGTCAAACTTCAAAATAGTCTTCGGCACTAAAAGACATTTTTAACTTTCATTCATAATCAATATTTCATGGACGTCTGACTCTGAGTCTTCAGCGTCGACGACGGACATCTTCGTTTCGCTCGTGTTGATCTGAAGAACATCTTGACGTTCACGGAAACCTTCTTCCTGATGTTTCCACAGCATGAAGACCTCGACGACGTCCTACATGTTATTGTTTTCCCGCGAACATAACAAGCCCTTGTTTTGCTCTCCTCGTGACTCTGGGTAGATCCTCCGCTTCACCTCTTTCCCTCCATTTTAAACACCCAATTTATTTCTTTCATGAGATGGATCTTGTAGATTGAATCATTTTCACAGTTGGAGGCTTCACTGTAGGCCCGGAATGAAATGAACTCCAGAATCAATTTCAAGCGGGAACAACAAGTGACCCCCCCGCCCCCCCCCCTCCTCCTGGGATTGGTTTTGTTATTGAAAAATGAAATGAGGTGTTTAGTTTTTGGGATGCGTTCGCTCGCCCTCGCCGCAGATTACGGCCTCGTTCTCTCCTGAGTTCTGCTGACTCGTGCTATAATTAACGTCGTCGCTGAAAAGGTGGAACTTGTTTCTGGATCTGGTTTTTGAAACGAGTCTCTTTGTCATCGGAGCCTGTTGAGCAGCCGAGAGGTGTTTCCTTAACGAGGTACACGTACTTCGTGTTTCCTGCACGAGGAAGTATTTACTTCTGTGGAACTACAGAGTAACTTAAAGTGTGTATGTGTTAAAGTGTGTATGTGTGTGTGTGTTAAAGTGTGTATGTGCGTGTGTGTTAAAGTGTGTATGTGTGTGTGTTGTTGTGATTTGAAGTATTTACTTCTGTGTAACTACAGAGTAACTTCAGAGCTTTGACCTATAAGTACTAAAGTACTTCCTCAGAGGATTAAACTGATTCATTAAACACTTTAAACCCTTGTGGTTGAAAGTCCATGATGACTGAGGACGAGAGGATACAGTGATGACTGAGGACGAGAGGATACAGTGATGACTGAGGACGAGAGGATATATGCTCTCGTCCACTGTATACAGTGATGACTGAGGACGAGAGGATACAGTGATGACTGAGGACGAGAAGATACAGTGATGACTGAGGACGAGAGGATACAGTGATGACTGAGGACGAGAGGATATATGCTCTCGTCCACTGTATACAGTGATGACTGAGGACGAGAGGATACAGTGATGACTGAGGACGAGAAGATACAGTGATGACTGAGGACGAGAGGATACAGTGATGACTGAGGACGAGAAGATACAGTGATGACTGAGGATGAGGATACAGGGACTCCAGCAGCTTTTAAAGCTGATGTTTGGACGTATTTGTGGTATCCCTTGTGTTCGGGTCACATAGGGATACCACAAACACATTTGTTTTCAGGCCACTGGGTCACCTTGACCCTGAGACAACACAAGGGTTGATTAGTGTCTCCTGTTTTGTCCGTTGACATAATACACAGACATTTTTATATTGAATTTACAAAATTCGAATGTTCAAAATAAATCACATTTAGAAAATATATTTGTACACAAGTGGAATCACAATATCAAAATGTATGTGTAAAAAATGATGTATTCATTTTTAAAACTTTTTTTAATATTAGATTATCAAAATAACCTTTTCAATCTCTGTTTAATTTTAAGGGAAACTAGACGAGCACAGAGAAATCAAATGACTCAAGTATCAAACACCAGATTTTCTTGCTTCATGGAAGAAAAAGAACATTTTTTAAACTTTGCCACGACTTCAAAACCTCCCTGGATCCAGATGGATCTCCAGAACCAAACATGAAATGAATAAGTTGAGCTGTTGACAAACACCAAAGAAACCTTCAATAACAAGTAAATCTACTGACATGGATTTCATAATAAATTCGATATTTTAGAAAAAACACTTATTTAATTTTCTTTTTTCTCAACTTAATTAAAACTCTTTTCACTCGCGACTCTTTTCTCTCCTTCATTAACTGACGTGAAGTATTTAATCAAATATTGTTTTAAACACATTAACGCTTTGATTGTCTGTGAGAAACTTCACTGGAGTTTCTTCATGAATTAAACTTCAGTAACTTGAATAAATCATATCGTGAGGAAGAGAAATTATATTAAATATCTTTTAATTAATCGTTTTAGAAACTCACGCTTTAATTGTTCGATCGATGAAGGACATTCAAGGTCGAAACTTATTTTTTCTTTCTTTAACTCGTGTGTTATCTCAGGATCAAAGTGTTAGAAACAAATGTGTTTGTGGTATCCCCTGTGTTGTCTCAACGACCTTCACCACTGCATACATGTGTTAATGGAAGCCAGGGAGGCCTTCGGGTCACCATGACCCAGAGGTGACTCAAGGGTTAGAGTGTGGAGCTGCTTCACTCGATCCTTGTGAAGATGTTTTTATTTGAACTCGTGAATCGTTGGAGGTTCTTGATCTCAAAGTGCTGCTCGTTCAGGACGAGCAAAGGTTAGTTTAATTAAAGTATTCAATTAATTGGAAAAGATGAAAGAAAGTGTGTCGGTTGTATTTTAGCCAAATTAAGAAATTAAAATGTAATAAATCATATATAGACATTTGAACCGAAAATAGAATATATACTGTATATATATATATATATAAATAATTAAAATAATAATTAATGACTAATATTGAGGTGAATGAGTCGAACAGTGGGTTTAAATATTATTATAGTGGTATTATTCTAATATTTTTAAACTATTTTGTTGATTTGATGAACTTTTTTTTTGTTTTGTTTGTATAGTTATTTAAAAACAAAAACACAACTGTGCTTCAATGTACCTAAATGTACATACATAATAATATGTGACATCAGAAAGAATGTAATGTGTATTTATAGAAAATATATACATTTAAATCCTCATTGTTTATGTTGATGTGACATCTCTTTTACTAATGAGTATTTTTATTTTATTGTTAAAATTTGGGAATTTCCAAAAAAGCACGATGAACCAAACATAAAAACTGTCGACACAAGTGAGGACGATTCCGATCGTAATTTCGCCATCATTGGGGTTCGGCCTGCGAGCGCGAAGCCGCCACGTGTCCTCAGACCGATGACCAGTCTCTGTCCTCTCTCCTCAGGCGAGCCGGCCCCCATGATCTCCCGCTACCCCTCCTCGGCCGAGCTGGACGCCTTCGCCCAGAAGAACGGCAACAGCCCGCTGTCCATCAAGATCTTTCCCACCGACATCCGGGTGCCGCAGCAGAAGCAGCTCAACAAGATGGTCAACGGACTGGACACCACGGGCCCGCGCTACAGCTCCTACTACTCAGGGGGTCACCAGGGTCTGTTGGCCGTCGTCAAGGCCTCGGTGGCGGTCAAAGGTGTGCTGAAGAACTCCGAGGGCAGACGGACTAGACATGCAAACGCATCCGCGGCTCCTTACACTAACCCTCTGGACAACGGCTTCGCGGTCCGGCACCGGCACAAGGCCTATCACATAAGCTCGTGTAAACCCCCCGACGTCCCGATCGAGACCCTTTGTTCTCGGATGTCCTCCGGGGATCAGGGCCGGGTCCCCGGGTCGGAGCTGGCGGAGGTTCAGAGCCTGATGAGGCAGATGAGCGGCCAGAGCCAGGCGGTGCAGCTGGGGGGCGAGGCGCGATCCAGCCCTTCCCTGCAGGCCGTCGCCGCCGTGCCGCACTCGGAGTCGGACTTCATCCTCGGGGTCCCGCCGCAGAGCAGCCTGGCCTACACCGGGGCGGTCCTGCCGACGCAGACCGCCACCAAGGCGGGTTACATGGAGAAGGGAGACTACGCCACGTGGCACCACAAGCAGCACGTCCAGCCGCAGGTGTACCCGCCAGTGAGAATGTACTCCAACGCCGGGCGGTCTCCAGACACCTGCCTCGCTCTGGCCCGGTCCGCTCAGATACCGTACCGACTCCCCGCCGGACCGGAGCTGATGAGCGGCCCCGGCATGCAGGGGGAGTTCTCGGTAAGACAGTACTACGCCCCCCTCTGGGACAACATCTCCACTTCTAGCAGCGACTGTTACACATCTCAGGTGTTGGCATCGGGTCCACATGCGGCCAGGCCCGGAGAACCGCCGCTCCCTCATCACCACCACCTCCACCACCCGAGCCGCCACCCGCTCCACCTCGCACACGGCCAGGCCTACAGCGCCGAGCAGAACCTGTGCTGTGGGCTGCCGACTTCGAACCTGTGCCACGCGGCGGCGCTGAGCAGCAGCCTGCAGTCCCTGGAGTGCCTCATCAGCGACATCCAGCCTCCCTGCATCAAAGAGCGCATGCTGGGCCGCGGGTACGACGCGATGGGGATGCCTCCGCTACTGGAGCACCACCAGCAGAACCACATCCAGCTGCCGGTCTACAGATGAGACGCGGAGCAAAACCCCACGGCAGGAAGCAGAAGCGACAACCCTTTTTTATAGTCCGTCAGTTTAGACACGTGTGGAAAATACGAGACATGCCTTTTTTTTAGTTGGTGCATGTGCCGCGTACGTACAAGAGCCTGGAACGTTAACGATAATCACACCTGAATCCAGGGTTTATCTTACGGACTTGTTATTTTTCTACTCTCGAAGGCCATCGAAGTCCTGCCTGTGGATCGTCGACGACGCTCGCAGGACGTTCATCTCCTGCATCATTTACTCGCGAATGCTTTTGGCTGCGAAACCACCCATTATTTTTCTATATCGGCTTCTATTTATTAACATGTTTCTTCCGTCCTGATGTTGGTTCGGCGAAGGTACTCGTCACCGACCTCTCGCTCCGCAGTTCCACGTATATGTTGTGATTCCTGCCGCTAGACTTGTGCGGTCATGGGTTTCCAACCCGAGTCTTTCATCTGCTCTCACGCTTTGTTCATGACAGTGTTGAGAAACTCAAAAGTACTAATTATTTCTTAAACAGAGAAGATTTCCCCAAACGCTCCATTACATCTTCTAAGTACTTCGACAGTTACCGTGTAGTTGTGATGCTAAAGACATCTTGAAATTGTGTCATCGGTGCCGTTAAGTTTGCGCGATCAGTGAACATCGGTCTCAACGGGGCATGTCTTCATGGCAACCACGAAAAGTACACAATATTAGTGTCAGTACACGATCTGGAAAACCATGATCCAGTTGAACGTTGCATCAGAAACACAACTTATGTCTTCTATTGTCAAATCATCAGTTTCATGAATTCAATCTATCGAGTCTTTGTGTACATTTACTCCGAACATCAGGTCGTCATGTCCTCGACTGCGAACCATCTTTTGAAACGTTATACTACATAGCCTCATGGAGTAATACTACGGAGCCTCATGGAGTAATACTACGGAGCCTCATGGAGTAATACTACGGAGCCTCATGGAGTAATACTACGGAGCCTCATTGAGTAATACTACGGAGCCTCATGGAGTAATACTACGGAGCCTCATTGAGTAATAATACAGAGCCTCACAAAGTTATACTACAGAGCCTCGCAAAGTTATACTACAGAGCCTCGCAAAGTTATACTACGGAGCCTCATGGAGTAATACTACAGAGCCTCACAGAGTTATACTACGTAGCCTCATGGAGTTATACTATGGAGCCTCACAAAGTTATACTATGAAACCTCATGGAGTAATACTACGGAGCCTCATGGAGTAATACTACAGAGCCTCAGGAAGTTATACTACATAGCCTCATGGAGTAATACTACGTAGCCTCATGGAGTAATACTACAGAGCCTCGAGGAGTAGTACTATAGAGCCTCGAGGAGTAATACTATAGAGCCTCACAAAGTTATACTACGGAGCCTCACAAAGTTATACTACAGAGCCTCGAGGAGTAATACTATAGAGCCTCGAGGAGTAATACTATAGAGCCTCGAGGAGTAATACTATAGAGCCTCACGAAGTTATACTACGGAGCCTCGAGGGGTAATACTACAGAGCCTCGAGGAGTAATACTATAGAGCCTCGAGGAGTAATACTACAGAGCCTCGAGGAGTAATACTACAGAGCCTCGAGGAGTAATACTATAGAGCCTCGAGGAGTAATACTACAGAGCCACGAGGAGTAATACTATAGAGCCTCGAGGAGTAATACTATAGAGCCTCACGAAGTTATACTACGGAGCCTCGAGGGGTAATACTACAGAGCCTCGAGGAGTAATACTACAGAGCCTCGAGGAGTAATACTATAGAGCCTCGAGGAGTAATACTATAGAGCCTCACGAAGTTATACTACGGAGCCTCGAGGAGTAATACTATAGAGCCTCACGAAGTTATACTACGGAGCCTCGAGGAGTAATACTATAGAGCCTCACGAAGTTATACTACGGAGCGATACTAGGAGTAATAATATAGAGCCTCGCGATGTAATCCGATGGAGGCCTGTGGTCTGTAGCTCACCATACTTTTACTAAAACCCTTTGAACAAACAATGGTTCGAGGTCAAGGTCATTCAGGTCAAGTTGAGATCAGCGATTACATTTAATAGTTTGAAAAATAAGAAACTACAGCGGTCAAATATATTCATGTTATTCTGGCGACTCTGCGGTTTATTTCAGTTCAGTGTTTTGAGTTTCTCGTCACTGCTGTGAAGGTTCCGTGACACGGATCCATCAGATGAACAAGTGTCAGTCAAATCCAGTGCAGTGTTGACTGAACACGTGACTATGTTGTCGTTTCCACTCGGGATGTAAACGTGGTGACCAGACCTGCACCCCCCCCCCCCCCCTCCTCGACGTCAAATCAGACGTCGCCAGTGAAGCATCGCTAACAGGAAACATGTTTTTCTTCAACTATCATGTTCATGCTATAACATGTTCCGATCAGTCATAGATAGTAACCTCGACAACGTCTCCTCTCGTCTCTGAATGTGGCAATAATACCTGGTTCTGATGATGGATGTATCGCTCGCTCTGGATCAATATTTATTTACGTCTTTCTACGGCGAACTGTCTCTATGATTATAAAGTGCAATTATAATATATGAACGTGTGTCGAGATCATGCGATAGATGATGTTCTCCAGGCCCGGCAGAACACGATGGGTTCGCGGCCCGACAGACGCTCGCTGGGATGTTGACGAGTCGGAAAGACGGAGCAGCAGAAGCAGACATTTTTCAGTTTTTATTACGAGGGGATTTAAGGCTCAACCTCCAGCGACGTCTCCTCGGTCGTAGATTTGATTTGATTAAATCCGGCCTCTTTTCTCTGGAAAACCTCCGCTTTCTAATATGCTGTAAGTCAATCTCCGGATGAAAGACTGGCGGCTCGGGTCGTTGTGACGGATTCCAGCCCATGATTCTGTCGCCAGAGAATGTTTAGAGCTGAATATATTTAAAGGTGTCACACGATTAAAAGATTCATTTCACTTTGTGTCGCGTGTTTGATTGACATGTTTCACACTTCGTTACACATAGTAAAATATTGTGTTTTTAAAAAAAATAATATCTCTGTTTCAAGGTTTTCTCTTTATGATTTATATATTTTTATCTTTTCAAACAAAGTTTATTATAATTGTCGCGCGAAGTAAACTATGAAAGAGAAGTACTCGTATCAGACGTTGAAGATAAATATTATTTATTGCTTGTTTACAACATCAGAATCAGAATCAGAATCAGAAAACCATGCTAGACAACAAAGAACGCTAGTGTTAGCCAAACATGTTTAGTTAACCAATGACTATAAATGTCAGAGACTTTTAGTACCAATGTTGTAAACACAACATTTGTTAATCCATCTTCATGCTTTTGACTTTTATTAACATGTTAACTCACCAATTATACCAATATATTTGCTTTAAACTATCAGATAAAACAGTTAAAATAATAAGATCAAGACTACGAAGGTGATTAGCATTAGCATTAGCAGCTAATGTTTCTACAGACAGACAATGAAGATAAATATTATTTATTGCTGGTTAGCTTTAGCATTAGCAGCTTATGTTTCTACAGACAGACAATGAAGATAGTTATTATTTATTGCTGTTAGCTTTAGCATTAGCAGCTAATGTTTCAACAGACAGACAATGAAGATAAATATTATTTATTGCTGGTTAGCTTTAGCATTAGCAGCTAATGCTAACCTCTAAAGGTCCAATGATGAGCCCAATACAATATATTAAGTTTATTATCTTCTTAAAAACGTATTTTGGATCATTTATTCAACCTTATTTGTTCACAGTGATTATGAGTCTGATGATTATAAACACTTTACAGGATTTTGATGGTTTTATAGTTAAGAAAAAACAAAAACTAATATATAATAAAAGCAACTACTACACATTTATTTTCAAGTTTATCTCTCGTTTTTACTTTTATTTGTTTTATATAATCAAGCAAGCAGCTAAAAAGCTGAAATAATAAGCAAATGAAGTCAACAAACATTGTTAGCATTAATGTTGAGCTAATTAATTACCTTAAAAATGTGTGTTTTTATCTAATTGTCATGTTTTTTAATCACGACTTTATTAACATTTTACATGATCAATAGAAAAAAGATTTACAGTTTAATAATCTGATAAAAATACAAAAATATTGATTTGTTTTGTGTTTGAAGGTTAATTTGTGAAAATATTTTCATTATTTTGAGATTTTATTTGAACTGAAGTCAAGCATCAGTTTATTTTTTATTTTACCTCAAAGCGAAAGTAAAAAAAAACAGACTTTTCTGATTCAGAATAAATGATTAATTTATGTTTGTTTATCTGTGTTTTGGTTGTAATTCTTTGCACTTTTCTCCTCAAATCACAAACTATTAAACGACATTAACAACCATAAACTCAATAAATCACTTTTACGGCTCAAATAACGGATCAGATCGACTGTCAACAGAGGGTTCGACGCTGCCTCGGCCCGTGAGCAACGAACTCAGAGGTCGTTCTGTCAACAGAGGGTTTATTTTAAATGATTCTTCAGGCCTTCGTTCTCCAGGCTTCGCTCGCAGCTTCTGGTCCATCAGCGCCGAGCAGCAGTTCTGACGCAAACCCTTGAGCAACGACTTAGAAGGACTCCTGCGGGATCAGAACCCGCGCCAGGACCGAGTCCAGGATTAACACGAAGGAGATTTTCCTCAAATTAACTCTGTTAATTATAAATGTGGAGAAAAGTCACAATGAATTCAAATGTTGAAGGAGTTTTTTTGTCTGAATAAAGTTCTAATAATATAGTCGTCAAACTACGGTGTCCTTCAACATCCAAAATACTTTCATGGCTTTGAAGCTACAAAAGTACAGAAGTTTATCAGTGTTGACTTTATTTAAATGTTGAAACATTTTTATTCAAATGTTGTTCATGCTAAGCATGTTATTATTCTTTAAATCATTTAATTCAATGATTCAATGCTATTTTTTTTATTATTATATTTTATTAATGGAATATTTTCACATAAAACTACTCCGTTTCTAAGCTGTTAGCATTAGCATCTAAAGACAGACAATAAAGATAAATATTATTTATTGATTATTAGCATTGGCATGAGCAGCTAATGTTTCAACAGACAGACAATGAAGATAAATATTATTTATTGCGGGTTAGCATTAGCATTAGCAGCTAATGTTTCAAAAGACAGACAATGAAGATAGTTATTATTTATTACTCATTAGCATTAGCAGCTAATGCTAACCGCTAAAGGTCTAATGATGAGCCCAATACAATATGTTCAGTTTAATATTTGCACATAAAGGTTGATATTGTTATTCAAATAATTCAAAAATAAATGTTATCAATTATTTTTGTTTTACATTTGTAGGTTTTGAAAACTATATATTTTTTACAAATGACTGAAAAACTTTAAATCGCTCCAGAATCGACCACATGGTCACATGATCGTCTGCAGGTCACATGATAATCCAGTAGTTGCTCTACTAGTAATGTCTGGTACTAACATTTTACATTGAATTTAATATACTATTTCTTAAAATATATTGAATTTAAAAAAAAAGAATAATTCAGATGTTTTGAATTTATAAAAATGGATTAGATTATTTTAATTAAAATATCAAACTTTGAAAATGTTTTTTTGAAAAAGTTCAAGTAAAAGAAATTCAATAGAAACAGATCAAATAAATTAAAAATAAAATTGTAAATCAAGAGACAGTAACTTAAAAAACGTTCGCAGCTGATCATGTGACAGTGATTGATTGATTGATTGATTGATTGAACAAGACTCGAAAGTGAAGCAAACGATACGAAAGCGCTGCAATACTGCCTCCTAGTGGATGGATGGAGTATTGAAAACACACGTTAAATATAGCTTAAATAAATAAAGCTAATAAAAAAAAAAAAATAAAGCTTATTTATTAAAACATTTTCTGATTGAAAGTATGTTTTTATCAACATAAAGGATATATTTTGATTGAATAATAAAGAAACAAAAGTACCTTCATAGTAAATATGACTTTGTTAAAGGTTTTATTACATTTGTTTTTTGTACTCGTGCGTCTGAACCTACATGTACTAAATACTTGCATTTAAAGTACATGTAATAAGTAATAAAGGCCAGTAATGCAGTAATTCATCATTAGATCGTGTTTATTCAAAGTACAAACATGTTGTAAATATATTAAATCTGAAGATAGTGCATCGAGTCACAATAAGGCACGAGGTTGAAATGGAAGACACACACACACACACACACACACACACACACACACACAGACACACACACACACAGACACACAGGTGTGTGTCGCTGAAATGTTTCACACGAGTTAAGGCTTCTCTTGAGGAGTAAAAACGTGGTAAAAGGTCAAAGGTCAGACGGTGTAGTCCAGCTCGGCGTCCAGCCGCGCGTACATGTCGTAGATGACGTCGACCGTCGCCGTGAAGTTCACCAGGAACTGATGCACGTTCGCCAGACATTCTTCTTCTCTGACGTCATCGCCGTCCGACAGAGCCTTGAGGAAGTTAGACCTGTAGGGGGCAGCATAGAGCGCCGTCTGCGGACCACAGAAGAAGAAGAGTTGAGTGGAACTGAAGGACGATAAATGAATAAATAAATGTATAAATAAATGTATAAATGAATGTATAAATAAATGTATAAATAAATGTATAAATAAATGTTTAAATAAATGTATAAATAAATGTATAAATAAATGTTTAAATAAATGTTTAAATAAATGTATAAATAAATGTATTAAATAAATGTATAAATAAATGTATAAATAAATGTATAAATAAATGTTTAAATAAATGTATAAATAAATGTTTAAATAAATGTATAAATGTTTAAATAAATGTATAAATGTTTAAATAAATGTATAAATAAATGTTTAAATAAATGTTTAAATAAATGTATTAATAAATGTTTAAATAAATGTATAAATAAATGTATAAATAAATGTATAAATAAATGTTTAAATAAATGTATAAATAAATGTATAAATGTGTAAATAAATGTATAAATAAATGTTTAAATAAATGTATAAATGTGTAAATAAATATTTAAATAAATGTAACCGAGACTCGCGATGCCTTCAAGGACCTCCGTAAACTCCAAACTTAACGCTTCAACCCTCCGTAACAATTGTTTATTTTGTCACATGGTTGACACCCGAGTATTGATACGAGTTGTTAGGCTTGAGAGATGTTACTTTGTGGTTCGCTCACCCAGCTGTGCAGGAAATGAATAACTCGGGTTCTATGATCACTAGAACGACGCAGTCAACTGGACACAAAACTTACTTGAACATAAACGCAGCACAACTACACACATTACACACTGGACTGTGATCTTCTCTAATTCACTTCTATATCAGATCATAAATGATTAGCAATATATGTACATGTAACAAGTACCATCTTCACAGGATTATCCAAAGTTATCCGAGAAGCTAAAATAAACTCTCAAGGCAGCGGTAGTTGATCCAAGGCTGTAACCAATCACTGCCTTAGACTGATGTTCGATCCGCCCACTTAATTTGCATACGGACAACGAAATGGCAAAATGTATAAATAAATTTAAAAATGTATAAATAAATGTATGAATGAATCAATAAATGTCAGAATGTATAAAATAGCTCCAATTTATTGTGACATATTGATATTTATCCAAACATTTATTTATACATTTTGTTACGTTTTTATATAGTTATTTATACATAAGTCCTTTATCGTCCTTCATAGAGTATAACTGAGGAAGTTTCTCGTCAGAATATTATTATTGTTATGATCATATAACGTTGGAACTTTGATTCTTTTATTTGAAATAGTGTTGAATTTATTTCATTGAATAAATTCAATAAATCAATAAATTAATCTACATTAAAAGGTTGAATTAGATTTAGTTTGTTTTAATAATTTCATTTAAAAAGACGAATAGTTTCCAAATTATTGTTTGTCATTTTTTTTAAGAAAGTTTATTTTCTAATTACAATGAAATAAAGATATATTTTCTAAAGTTTATATTTTCACAATTTGTATTCTTTTAAATTCAATATATAAATACAAACAAGTACCAAGTTAGTATTGATTTTAAAAAATTTCAAACATTTTCAAACATTTTCAAAAATACAGAAAATGTATATTTTTTAATTATTGGAATTTGAATATTAAATTCTATGTGTGAAAAAACCCAATTTATTTGAAAAATTCTGACATTTTTAACAAATATATATATATATACAGAATATAAGTAATTACATTAAAAAACATTCCAACATTTAAACAAATTTACAAACTTTTAAAGAAAAATGTTTGAAGAACTAAAAATAAAAGCTACAAATATTTTCAAAATGATTTTTTTTTTTAACTTAGATTAAAAAAAATATAATAAAAAGAAACAAATAATTCAACCTTTAAATATAGAAATTATTGAATTAAATTATTGAAAAAAAAATAATTCAAAGAGTTAAAAAGTAAATTTCAATTCTACGTTTTAACATTTAAAATGTTTAATATTGACTCTGATATAATTCAATACTTCTTGTGCCAAAACATTATGACCAGCTGCTCCACTGTTGTTCAGTTCAAACAGGTTGTTCCTCACCTGGAAGATCTTCCCGACAATCCAGCCGTGGTACTTCTTCAGCGCCTCCTCGTAGGCTCTGGTCACGTTGACCCGGATCAGGTTCGGGTTGTTCTGGTCGCGCTCGCCGTCAGCGAGACTCTTGAGCAGCACCTGAATGAACCGGAGACCTCTGTGGGGGAGAGAGCTTTAGAACCCACACCTGTCCACGGTCACCAGAGCCCACCTGTTCAACCACACCTGTCCACAGTCACCAGAGCTCACCTTTTCAACCACACCTGTCCACAGTCACCAGAGCTCACCTGTTCAACCACACCTGTCCACGGTCACCAGAGCTCACCTTTTCAACCACACCTGTCCACGGTCACCAGAGCTCACCTTTTCAACCACACCTGTCCACGGTCACCAGAGCTCACCTTTTCAACCACACCTGTCCACGGTCACCAGAGCTCACCTGTTCAACCACACCTGTCCACGGTCACCAGAGCTCACCTTTTCAACCACACCTGTCCACGGTCACCAGAGCTCACCTTTTCAACCACACCTGTCCACGGTCACCAGAGCTCACCTTTTCAACCACACCTGTCCACAGTCACCAGAGCTCACCTTTTCAACCACACCTGTCCACGGTCACCAGAGCTCACCTTTTCAACCACACCTGTCCACGGTCACCAGAGCTCACCTTTTCAACCACACCTGTCCACGGTCACCAGAGCTCACCTTTTCAACCACACCTGTCCACGGTCACCAGAGCTCACCTTTTCAACCACACCTGTCCACAGTCACCAGAGCTCACCTTTTCAACCACACCTGTCCACAGTCACCAGAGCTCACCTTTTCAACCACACCTGTCCACAGTCACCAGAGCTCACCTTTTCAACCACACCTGTCCACGGTCACCAGAGCTCACCTTTTCAACCACACCTGTCCACGGTCACCAGAGCTCACCTTTTCAACCACACCTGTCCACGGTCACCAGAGCTCACCTTTTCAACCACACCTGTCCACGGTCACCAGAGCTCACCTTTTCAACCACACCTGTCCACGGTCACCAGAGCCCACCTTTTCAACCACACCTGTCCACAGTCACCAGAGCTCACCTTTTCAACCACACCTGTCCACAGTCACCAGAGCTCACCTTTTCAACCACACCTGTCCACGGTCACCAGAGCTCACCTGTTCAACCACACCTGTCCACGGTCACCAGAGCTCACCTTTTCAACCACACCTGTCCACGGTCACCAGAGCTCACCTTTTCAACCACACCTGTCCACGCTCACCAGAGCTCACCTTTTCAACCACACCTGTCCACAGTCACCAGAGCTCACCTTTTCAACCACACCTGTGCACAGTCACCAGAGCTCACCTTTTCAACCACACCTGTCCACGGTCACCAGAGCTCACCTTTTCAACCACACCTGTCCACGGTCACCAGAGCTCACCTTTTCAACCACACCTGTCCACGGTCACCAGAGCTCACCTTTTCAACCACACCTGTCCACGGTCACCAGAGCTCACCTTTTCAACCACACCTGTCCACGTTCACCAGAGCTCACCTTTTCAACCACACCTGTCCACGGTCACCAGAGCTCACCTGTTCAACCACACCTGTCCACGGTCACCAGAGCTCACCTTTTCAACCACACCTGTCCACGGTCACCAGAGCTCACCTTTTCAACCACACCTGTCCACGGTCACCAGAGCTCACCTTTTCAACCACACCTGTCCACAGTCACCAGAGCTCACCTTTTCAACCACACCTGTCCACAGTCACCAGAGCTCACCTTTTCAACCACACCTGTCCACAGTCACCAGAGCTCACCTTTTCAACCACACCTGTCCACGGTCACCAGAGCTCACCTTTTCAACCACACCTGTCCACGCTCACCAGAGCTCACCTTTTCAACCACACCTGTCCACGCTCACCAGAGCTCACCTTTTCAACCACACCTGTCCACGGTCACCAGAGCTCACCTTTTCAACCATTCCTGTCCACAGTCACCAGAGCTCACCTTTTCAACCACACCTGTCCACAGTCACCAGAGCTCACCTTTTCAACCACACCTGTCCACATTCACCAGAGCTCACCTTTTCAACCACACCTGTCCACGGTCACCAGAGCTCACCTTTTCAACCACATCAGGGCCAACGTGGCCCCGACCTTGGGCCAATCGGAACCAAAGTCCTTGCGCTCGGCCTCCAGGATCTGCTCCAGCGTCTCGTACCTGTGCGGGTCCTTCACGTAGACGCTTCGGATCTTCTGTCTCAAAGTTATTAGAGTTTTAAATATTAATATATTCATTATTTCATTAAAACTACATCAAGTAGAATAAAAGAGTAAAATACTCATAAAATACATGATTAAAAAGTATGTTTTATTGTTAAGTAAATATTATATTCACACACAAAGACACACAATAACACAGGTACACAGTAACACACACATACATAATAACACAGTAACACACACACAAAGACACACACATACACAATAACGCACACACACACACACACAATAACGTGAACAAAAACAGGAACACTCACAGACAAACAGGTACACAATAGCACACACAGTAACACACACAGGTACACAATAACACAGGTACACAGTAATACACACGTACACAATAACACAGTAATACACACACAAAGACACACAGGTACACAATAACACACACAAACACAGTAACACACACACATAAACAATAACACACACATACACAATAACACACACATACACAATAACACACACACACACACACACACACACACACACACACACACACAATAACACGAACAAATACAGTAACACACTCACAGACAAACAGGTACACAATAGCACACACAGTAACACACACAGGTACACAATAACACAGGTACACAGTAACACACAGGTACACAATAACACAGTAACACACACACACAAAGACACACAGGTACACAATAACACACACAAACACAGTAACACACACACATAAACAATAACACACACATACACAATAACACACACACACAAACAATAACACGAACAAAAACAGTAACACACTCACAGACAAACAGGTACACAATAGCACACACAGTAACACACACAGGTACACAATAACACAGGTACACAATAACACAGGTACAGAGTAACACACACGTACACAATAACACACTAAAACACACTTACAGGTACACAATAACACAAATACACAATAACACACACACACATAAACAATAACACACACATGCACAATAACACAAACAAACACAGTAACAAACACACAAAGACACACAGGTTCACAATAACACACATTATTTAATTAAACCGAAATCAAGTATAATTAAGAGTAAAATACACATTTAATACCAACATGATTAAAAGTATGTTTTATTGTGAAATAAAAATTGTATTCAGCTTCAATTATTTGAAGCTAAAGCTTTTGTCATGAATTTACTTGATTTTATTCATTTTTGTTGTTGTTGTTGTTGTTGTTGTGAACATCCTTCGACTTTTACATTGAATTTCAGATATTTTTTGTATAACATTTTTTTTTTTTTTAAGGAATCCAATATTTATACATTTAAAGATTTAATTAGTTCTAATTAATACCTTGATTTAACAGGTTTTTTTTTTTTAATTTATATATATACATATATATTTAACATATCAAGTTTGACTTTCAAATTTAAATAATTAAAAAATAAATGATATAAATTAAAAAGAAAACAACATTCATAGACTAATAGTTTAAACGTTAATATATAAACAATATATAAATGTTATGGTATAAAAGTGACACCAGACTAAACCAACAGAGCACAGAGCTACTGGAGCTACTCAGCCAATCACGTGACGCGCAGACGATCACGTGACAACGTAGAAACAATGACGCGTCACTTCATCGAGGCTCACTTTAAAAGCACAGTATTGTCTCGAGAAGTTTTTAACATTTAATTTAAAATACTACGAATTAAAACACGTTTTGAATTCGAAACCGTTATTTATAAATTATGTTTATTTTGTTTCCGTTTATTTTTTATTTTGAAAATTTAATTATTCAAGCTTTTAATAAAAAAATATAAAATATGTTTATATATATATATATATTCATATTATTGACACTTAACTACGCTTCATAATAAATGATTGACATTTCAAATGCATTTAAATCAACAAGTGAAGAAGAAACTTTTCTCACCGCGATGTTTCCGGTGACGTCAGACTTGATGATGGAAAACACGCTCGAGCCCAAACAGTCTGAAAACACAACAGTGACGTCAGACACGGGCGGTGACGTCACGCGTACCTTGCCGAAGGTTCGACGGTCTCCGGGTCCGACAGCGAACCGAAAACCGGGCGCGAGGACTCACCGAAGAAGGCGGGCAGGTGAGACACGGACTCCAGGAACACCTGAGTGTTCACACACCTGTCCTGAGCCAGAGGCGGGAACTCGTGCTGCAGCAACAGAGACATGATCCGAACTGAAGGAGAAGAAACACAACCCGGAACTCCTGCGTCACCGCGGGGGCGGGGCTTATCCTGCGACGTCTACAGGTGCCTCACGCACACGCGCGCGCGCACACAGTAAGACACACAATCCCACACACACACACACAGGTACACAATAACACACACGTCGTTTCTTTCAGGATCATTTTAAAATTCTGGTTCTTACTTTCACATCTATTCATGGTCAGACCTTCCATCAGTGATCTGATCCAGACTTACACCCCAGCTCGGGCTCTGAGGTCTGTGGATCAGAATCTACTGATGGTTCCTGAACTTCAGGACCAGAGGAGAGAAATCCTTCCAGACTGTTGCTCCTAAGCTTTGGAACCATCTCTGTGTTTGATGATCTACTGACTCCTTCAAGAAACATCTGTGTTTGATGATCTACTGACTCCTTTAAGAAACATCTGTGTTTGATGATCTACTGACTCCTTCAAGAAACATCTGTGTTTGATGATCTACTGACTCCTTCAAGAAACATCTGTGTTTGATGATCTACTGACTCCTTCAAGAAACATCTGTGTTTGATGATCTACTGACTCCTTCAAGAAACATCTGTGTTTGATGATCTACTGACTCCTTCAAGAAACATCTGTGTTTGATGATCTACTGACTCCTTCAAGAAACATCTGTGTTTGATGATCTACTGACTCCTTCAAGAAACATCTGTGTTTGATGATCTACTGACTCCTTCAAGAAACATCTGTGTTTGATGATCTACTGACTCCTTCAAGAAACATCTGTGTTTGATGATCTACTGACTCCTTCAAGAAACATCTGTGTTTGATGATCTACTGACTCCTTCAAGAAACATCTGTTTGATGATCTACTGACTCCTTCAAGAAACATCTGTGTTTGATGATCTACTGACTCCTTCAAGAAACATCTGTGTTTGATGATCTACTGACTCCTTCAGGAAACATCTGTGTTTGATGATCTACTGACTCCTTCAAGAAACATCTGTGTTTGATGATCTACTGACTCCTTCAGGAAACATCTGTGTTTGATGATCTACTGACTCCTTCAAGAAACATCTGTGTTTGATGATCTACTGACTCCTTCAAGAAACATCTGTGTTTGATGATCTACTGACTCCTTCAAGAAACATCTCTGTGTTTGATGATCTACTGACTCCTTCAAGAAACATCTGTGTTTGATGATCTACTGACTCCTTCAAGAAACATCTGTGTTTGATGATCTACTGACTCCTTCAAGAAACATCTGTGTTTGATGATCTGACTCCTTCAAGAAACATCTGTGTTTGATGATCTACTGACTCCTTCAAGAAACATCTGTGTTTGATGATCTACTGACTCCTTCAAGAAACATCTGTGTTTGATGATCTACTGACTCCTTCAAGAAACATGTGTGTTTGATGATCTACTGACTCCTTCAAGAAACATCTGTGTTTGATGATCTACTGACTCCTTCAAGAAACATCTGTGTTTGATGATCTACTGACTCCTTCAAGAAACATCTCAACACACTTTTATTTGTTTCCTTGATTCTCTGAGACTCTTGTGTTTGTCTCTGTGTTATCTTTATCTTTTAAATATTTATTTTATTGTGTATTGTTTTGATTGTTGAAGTCCTTTGTGAACCTGGTCTGGAAACATCTATAAATATTACTTACTTACACACGTACACAATAACACATGCGTACACAATAACACACACACATACACAGTAACACACAGGTACACAATAACACACACGTACACAGCAACACACACGTACACACATACACAGTAACACACAGATACACAATAACACACACGTACACAATAATAACAACAACAAACACAATAACACACACGTACAGAGTAACACACACACAAACATGCACAGTAACACACACGTACACAGTAACACGCACACACATGCACAGTAACACACAGGTAGGTACACAATAACACACACAGACACACGTACACAATAACACACCCAGGCATACACAATAACACACACACACATACACAGTAACACACAGGTACACAATAACACACACACACACATACAAAGTAACATACAGGTACACAATAACACACACACGTACACAATAACACACACACAGAGACACACATACACAGTAACACACACAGGTACACAATAACACACACACACACAATAACACACAGGTACACAATAACACACACAGAGACACACGTACACAATAACACACACACGACTGAATCACACATTTTTAAAGTAATAAACAACAGAAGAAAACAAGATGAAGCAACAAAAACAGTTTCTTAACGACTTCTGACTAAAAAACACAAACCTTGTGTTGTGATTCTACACATAGTAAGAACAAATAAACACAAACCTTGTGTTGTGATTCTACACATAGTAAGAACAAATAAACACAAACCTTGTGTTGTGATTCTACACATAGTAAGAACAAATAAACACAAACCTTGTGTTGTGATTCTACACATAGTAAGAACAAATAAACACAAACCTTGTGTTGTGATTCTACACATAGTAAGAACAAATAAACACAAACCTTGTGTTGTGATTCTACACATAGTAAGAACAAATAAACACAAACCTTGTGTTGTGATTCTACACATAGTAAGAACAAATAAACACAAACCTTGTGTTGTGATTCTACACATAGTAAGAACAAATAAACACAAACCTTGTGTTGTGATTCTACACATAGTAAGAACAAATAAACACAAACCTTGTGTTGTGATTCTACACATAGTAAGAACAAATAAACACAAACCTTGTGTTGTGATTCTACACATAGTAAGAACAAATAAACACAAACCTTGTGTTGTGATTCTACACATAGTAAGAACAAATAAACACAAACCTTGTGTTGTGATTCTACACATAGTAAGAACAAATAAACACAAACCTTGAAGAAGAAAGTTTGGAGTCAAATGTTGGATGAACTGAACAAATAATGTGAACAAATGATAAATAGATTAAAAAAAACATACATGAAGAAAAAAACTATCTAGAATGTCGATGAAAAAACACCTAAAAAAAGTACAATTAAACAAAAAATCAAGCTGTAAGAAGACATTAAAGTTAATATAATTATAAGATATGTTTGTATTTATTGATTCTATGAGACAATGATGGACGAAACAAACAAAATGAATGAAAAATCCACATAAATCTTAAAATCATCCAAAACATGAAAACAAAAAACGTTTTCGGAGCAACTTGACGTGAGAACGATGAGAAAATATTATAAACAATTTAATGACAGAAAATATATAAAAACACATGTACAAGTGTGTAGCAAAATAAATACAAAATATAACAACAAACAACACCAGGTGTTATGAAAACAAACGTGAGGAAAACATGCGACTGAAGATACACTTTAGAACAACATGCGGCGACAACATGTACACAACACAACAACTATACAAAATGTATCATCAGAACATTTTCTTATTAGTTTTATTATCATTTGATTTATTTGTTAAATCATTGAATTTACGAAACAAATTGTTTTAATTTTTTAATTGTTTTTTTTAATCGAAAATTAATTGAAATAGACTTTTGAATTAAATAAAGACATTTTGTCACAATTATAAAAACATTTTTATATTGAATTCAAATAAATATTGAGAAATATTAGAAATTGTATTTAATTCTGTGTGTAAAGGAATTTTAAAATACTCAAAATGCTCAAAATTCAACCTTTCAATACAAAAATAATCCAAATTCAACCAAAACAAAAATTTTAAATCATTCATTGAAAATTGCGATGAAACTGAAACTTCCGAGTTTAATAAAATGTTGTGTTTCAAGAATCCCTCGATCCGTGGCGACATCAACGCACACCACGACACAACAACAGTTACACAAACACACAAAAAGGGGCTTTGAAAAGTCAACTCGACGACGGTTTGGAAAGAGAATCCGACAGCGTTGGTTTGATGATTTAATGTGAGGTAAATCCAACCTGAACATGGCGACACTGCAGCACCAGATGATTGACAGGAGTCCGACCTCGACGCCACAAACCCCAGCTTATGAAAATAAACACTGATATTTTCTCACAGAGGTAAAGACACACATTTCATAAATAGAATCCGATTTTTCCGATAAAGTATTACGTCGATACATTGTTTATATATTTGCATTACGCTATGAAAAGAGTCCGAGGGGCGCCGACGAGTCACGTGACTCACGGATCACGACCCCGGCGTCACATCGAACATCGTCGGAGCGGAAACATCGACACGTGGGAACCTTTTTTTTCTTTGACATCAACACGTTTCATTTATGGTTTTTTGTCGGATATAAGTTTGTACGTCAGTGTCGGCGTCGTTGAAGCTTGTTTTTCAAACGTTGAAACTTTAACGCACATTTCTGGAATGTTTTTACATAAAATGTTGAATTTGTTTTGTTGAATTTAAAAAAAATGGAATGTTTTCAAAACTTTTTTTTATTTTTACACAACGTTTTATGTTGTAATTCTAGAAATTCAAAAATAAATGTTCTAAATTCAATATTTTCTAAAGGATAGTGTTTTAAATTCAATATAAATGTTGGTATAATAGAGTCTCCAGACAAAACCAACAGAGCACAGAGATACTGGATCAAACTTTCAGCCAATCACGCGACTCACTGATGATCACATGACACAGTAGAAGTACAAGATGTAGTAGAAGTATCTCTGTGCTCTGTTGGTCTGGTCTGGCGACAACATTACACCAACATGTTGAATTCAAAAGACAAAGGTTTAAAAAATATTCCTTTCAGAAATGTTGTTTTTAAAAGTATTGAAATCAGAACGTCAAACTCTATGTGTCAATAAAGTTTCATTCATTTTGAAAATATTCATTTTTTTTAAATTCTACTGTTAAATTCAACCTTTAGTTTTACAAATAATTAAATTCAACAATTCAAAATAATCGATTAAAAGCTTAAAAAAAAAACATCGAAACACAAAAGTCAACCTTGTGCCGACACTGACGTACTTGGTACTTCTAAACACGCGTGTACTCCACCACAGTACACAGAACACTGAGGTAAAACTATCAATACATGTTTTAGAAAATACACTTGTTAACACTGATTATGTTAGTAACACCGTATATATATATATATATGTTTCAAGTGTCGGACGTGTCGTCGTGGGTTCAGTTGTTGTTCTCTTTGGTCGTCACGGTGACGAGCTGCTTGGCCGCCTTGGCGATGTCGTACGCGCACTGGATCACCTGCTGCGTGACCAGCTGCGCGTCCGACGGGCCGGGCCGGTGCTCGGCTGCGTTCTGGCACTCGCCGTGCAGCCGGCTGGCGCTGGACGTGAGCAGGCACAGCGAGCCTCGGACCAGGTCCGAGGACGGCCTCTGTCGACACAGTGCACGTGAGCGTCATCGGCGTCCCAGGGTTTTTTTCAACCCAGTCAAGCAAAATCACAAGACATTTCTCACATCATGATACAAAGTTCACTCTTGACTGATATTAGAGCAAGAATAAACAAAGACGTTTCCATATCTGGCGCTATTTGAACTCAACGTGGCATCAGGTCTTCAACCCTCTCAGTAACGGTGACCTGAAAAGCTCCCATAAAGCTTTGCCGCCCAGCCAGCCAATCACATCCGTCGTTCACTTTTGACAACGTAGACGTAGAATTTAAATACAGTGATTCAACGACCAATCGGCTGTCACTGGATAGATCAGTGTGTAGAAAGGCATGATGGGAGTTCACTGGTTTGTTCTTACTCTGCAGCCAGGATTCTGAGCCGCTCTAGTAGAAGAACTCACATTTCTCCTTCAAACTCTTCACTGGCTGCTCTAGTAGAAGAACTCACATTTCTCCTTCAAACTCTTCACTGGCTGCTCTAGTAGAAGAACTCACATTTCTCCTTCAAACTCTTCACTGGCTGCTCTAGTAGAAGAACTCACATTTCTCCTTCAAACTCTTCACTGGCTGCTCTAGTAGAAGAACTCACATTTCTCCTTCAAACTCTTCACTGGCTGCTCTAGTAGAAGAACTCACATTTCTCCTTCAAACTCTTCACTGGCTGCTCTAGTAGAAGAACTCACATTTCTCCTTCAAACTCTTCACTGGCCGCTCTAGTAGAAGAACTCACATTTCTCCTTCAAACTCTTCACTGGCTGCTCTAGTAGAAGAACTCACATTTCTCCTTCAAACTCTTCACTGGCTGCTCTAGTAGAAGAACTCACATTTCTCCTTCAAACTCTTCACTGGCTGCTCTAGTAGAAGAACTCACATTTCTCCTTCAAACTCTTCACTGGCTGCTCTAGTAGAAGAACTCACATTTCTCCTTCAAACTCTTCACTGGCTGCCAGTTTCTTTCAGGATCATTTTAAAATTCTGGTTCTTACTTTCAGATCTATTCATGGTCAGACCTTCCATCAGTGATCAGATCCAGACTTACACCCCATCTCGGGCTCTGAGGTCTGTGGATCAGAATCTTACAGACCACAGTGACAAACATCTGCTTTGAAAGCTGCTGGACTCACTGTATCCTCTCGTCCTCAGTCATCACCAGGGTTTTATCACTACTTTAGCTGTGAACGACTGCTGCCATATTTAAAACGCAATAAAAACAGTGAATATTTACGTGTTATTGTAAATAAATAAATAGTTTCAGTGTTAATATTGATACGATATCGTTTAAGGAAACTTAAAACATTTTCTTTCAACTCTACTGTTGTGTTTACGAGTCTGTTTCTGCGACGACCGTATATTAGCTTGTGTTTAGCATGAACAATGTTTTTAAAGTACGACAAATGCTGGAACGTGGTTTTTAAAGATCCTCTCCAAACAATGTGGTAACCTAAGGTAGAAATAATGGCTTTTTCTTTCTGAAAGCGTGGAGTGAGAAAAACCACCGGATGCTCTCGCTTCTCACAGCAGAGCGCGGTCGTGGGTGCAGCCCGAGAGGCTCGCGGTCGAGCGACCGCTTTTGATGGAACACGAAACCCACAACAAAACCCTCTGGCCGGGGAGGAGTCGTCTTACCTTGGGGAACAGGGCGGCCATCTCCGTCACGGCCGTGCAGATCTTCTGAGAGCACGGCAGGAAGCTGACGAGGAGAAGACAAAACGTTAGCAAACCTTCAAATCGGCGCTTGCTAAACCGGCTCCGAGTGTTTTGAGCGACAACAATAGAAAACTTCCCCGAGGACGTGAAATGTGAGTCGCCGGCGTGAGAGCAAACACAAGTGTGTGACGACAGAAGGAATTCAACATCGCCGGAGTTGTGCGAGGAATGAGTTCAGATGCGAGTCGAGCTGCTGATCAAATATTAACGAAGACAAGAAAGAGCTGAACTTTTATTTGATCGTTTTATTCACTATTCGTTCATCTTGAAGTGATATTTCACTTCTTTTCTACCATCATGTCGACTGTTGTTGGATTATCTTCAGAGAAAGGTGTTCTTTTAAGAGTTATAGACAAATATGTTTGTTCATTTTAGTGTAGCGACTGGAGCTCAGTCGTCTTCATCTTCGTCCAAAAAGACACTTAAAAACATAAAAATACCTCCAAACTGCTCGTCTGTAACGACTCTCTTGGATTAAAGCCTCGACATAAGAATTGATCAGAAAAAAAAGTAATATTTTTGAAGTTTCTGCTCCAGTCGCTACATTAAAATGAACAAACGTCTCTGACTTTAACTCTAAAAAGGAACAGATTACTCTGAAAAATCTCCTACTCCTAGTCGACTAGTAGAAAATGAGTGAAATTAGAATTTTATTTTTGAATTACTGTCATTTCTAAAGTAACATTTTAACAATATTTGATTTTAGTTTGAGCCATTATTTCAAGACGGTTGGTTTAATGAACTAATAATCAGCTCTTATATGCACCTGAACGCCTCATCGTTGATGACATGACGCAAGTACGTATTAATATTACTAAATTATACAACTGCACTACTCAAAACTGAGGTTTCTTAATTTTTTTATGCTCATATTAAATTTTAATTTCACAATTCTAAATATATTATTTATCTTTATTTAACTTGTTTGAATTCATCCTATTTGTGCATTTACGGCATTTTTTCGGACCATAAGGTGAACTTTAAATCCTTTAATTTTCTAAAATAAATAAATGTTTGTTAGTTTTTTATTCTAAAAAATAGAAATCCAAAGTGTGACTCATGCGTTTATTCCAGTTGTGTTCATTTGCCTACAACTTATTTTATGTTGTACAAACGACTTAGCCACTAGTGCTGCACGATATTGAAAATGAGTGCGATATTCGATATTGGTGTCTTGAATTGCGATATCGATATTAATGCGAATTTTCTTTCACCTAAAAAAAAAAAGGGATGCGTCGCCATAGCAACAGAGCCTAACAAGCTGCGCCGCACAGTTCACAGACGGACGGAGACGTAAACAACAACGAGACATAGAAGTACAAATTGACAACTTTACAGAACGTGACACTGATTGATCGAAGTGAACATTTAAGAAATGCTTGATTTATACGATAAAAAATGATAAATGATCACATGTTATCGCGATATCCATATTTTTCCGATATATCGTGCAGCCCTAGTAGCTACGAAGCTGTGAGAGTCGGAACCTTTCGACCGTGAGATTCTTGGGTTCACTTAAATGGAACGGAAGATTCTTCATCATGGAGAACACGTGACCTCGTACCTCTCGTGCTTGGTCTCCTGGGCGGCTCTCAGAAGCTCCTGGATGTTCTTGGTGATCTGCTCCGTCTTACAGATGACGTCCTCGGTGCAGGGCAGCGTGGAATCTTCCTCCGCCTCCTTCCCAGGTTCTGCTGCTTCTCTGGACGGAAGAGCTCGGCTGGAGAACAAACACCTCGTGTCATCAGACGCTTGTGTTTCTGCACTCAGACTGTTAACATCCAACAGAACATTTTAAATACTCAAGTGACGAGATGGTTGATCTGTTTTGTTGGCAACTTTTGAATGATTTATTTATGTCTTTTTGCATGTATTTTATTTATTTATTTGATTGTTTTTAAATATATTTATGGATGTTTGTTCTGATGGATGTATTTTAACTGCCGGAACAAAATAATTTATTTTCCACAGATCAATAAAGCTTCTGTCCATCCATCCATCCATCCATCCATCCATCCATCCATCCATCCATCCATCCATCCATCCATCCCTTCATCCATCCCTTCATCCATCCCTTCATCCATCCCTTCATCCATCCCTTCATCCATCCCTTCATCCATCCATCCATCCATCCATCCCTTCATCCCTTCATCCCTTCATCCATCCATCCATCCATCCCTTCATCCCTTCATCCATCCATCCCTTCATCCATCCATCCCTTAATCCACCTTCTGACTCTTTAAAACAAATTTGAGTTGTTGTAGTTTTTGTAACAAAACATTACAAACAACTGGGGTTTAAGAAAAAAAAAATGTATTTAATGTATCAATATTCAATAGTACTGTAATGATTAAAAAATATATATACTGTATATATTATTTTTTTCATTTTATTTTTAATTAAAGTTATGTTATGGTTTATATTTCAATAGTGCGAGCATGAAAGACAATCAGTCGATGTTTTATTTTACAATTAACACTCAAACATTCACAGCGTTTATTCATTTGTGTGCTGCAATTAAACTTCCGGCCACTAGTTGGCAGCATTCGTCATTTCATTTTTAGTTTTTTCATATGTTTTCAATAAAATATTTGCATGATATTGTCATTAATATGAGTCAATAATGTCCCATGTCTGGTGTGTATTTTAAAACACGCTCTCTCGACTGAAATAGTGTTTTGGGAAAACTTGAAAGTGGTGTCGAAGGCAAAGAAAAACTAAATGCTGCGAATATTGTTGAAGCGTCTTTGCTTCGGGGGTTTTGACAGTAGGACGGTGGAGTCGAGGCTTCATTAATCCACCTCAGGGGACATTGGGATCAGGGGGTCACCACATTAACTGCTCTGGACGAGGGCGGGGGAGGAATAATGGACATCACTCACTGCCCGAGGACAGCGCGACTCACACAAGAACCTCGGCCATGTTTCACCAGATCAGTATTATCGACACACAATGACAAGCGAAACGATGATACCAGGGTTAGATTTAACCGCGGCGACCACGCAACCTGCCGTGACCGTCCTCCACACTCGCCGTGATGCGCTGAAAAATGTAGCCGTGTTTACAGCAACAACTCGCGGTGACCGCCCTTGGCTATTAATTTGTAGCGTAATTGTTTCATCGAATGAAAGAAAATAAATCGTTTCAACTTCACTGTTATTTAACATTTTCAACTGTTCAATATCTAATGGTAAAAGGAAAACAACATTTTGGAAGCTCGTGTCAAAGGTCAACTGACGAAGGAAACAGTTCCGAGTGATAGGATCGTGACATCAGAAGGAGGTAAGAAGGTGAATGTTGGTCAGGCAGCCAACTTTAAAAATGCTGAGCAAGGAAAGGGTGAAAAAAAGGAAAGACAAGGAATTACAGGCTGTTGGGGGAAAAAAAATAGCAAAATACAAAACTTTTTTAGGTTTATTTCATTGTTTAAATCAGTGTTAAAAGTATTTAGTGGTTCGTTTGCCCTCGAAACTCACCAGTTCCTGAAATCTTATGATTCAGTTTTACTTTTACATATAATCCAGTCATTTATTATCATGTTCTTGTAACTCTCTTGACTTAAACATGCATCTCAGGTGCTTATCTATTCAAAGCCTTGTATTAAAGTCAGTGAATATTTCTTATAAATGAATAATTAATAGTAGTAGAAGCACAAGATGTTAATGTATAGCTGATATGCTAAAATGACATTATGTCAAACCCTAGTGAATTATTTAGAAAGTGTTATTTTTTTAAATTATTTGTTGTAAGTCGAATAAATGATAGAAGTTGTCATTTTACTTTCTTCTTGTTTTCAATGGGTGTTAACAAGAGCACGATATATATTACATATATATATATATATATTACATATATATATATATACACTTTATATATATATATATCATCTTGTTCTTTCTCATATATATATATATATATATATATATATATATATATGTAGGTTAGGTTAGGTAGAACTTTATTGATCCCTCAGGGAAATGGAAATGGAATTTTTTCCAATTAGACACAGCAATATAGCAATTCATAAATATAAAAATAAAATAAGAACAAAAACCAAGGGAAATAAAGAGAAAGAACAAGATGATATATATATATACAGTATATATATATATATACACATACATACACACACATTTGCCTTGGTGACCTAAAATGTATGCTCTTCTTTAAGGCAACACTTGCCTTGACCTTAAAAAGTTTCTATTGGAAGCCTGTGATACGATAACTTTGATCTGGAATGTTTCTGGAACTTGAGTCTCATGGATTCGTTAACACGTTTCTGCGATGACGTTCGACACTCACCAAGTCTCCTGCAGGTCAGAGTGGTTTGGTGTCGAGTCGTAGTCGTTGTCGAGTGTCGTGCTTCTCCCCTCCAGACTGCAGCCCTGCAAGAACCACCAGATCAGATTCAGTCCTGAACGAACGAGGCGTCGCTAGCAGAGAACATCGAGTCATAAGAACAGGAAAAACATGCATGTCTGAAGGAAGTGCCAAAGCTCAACTCTGTCGAGAGAAAAAGCCAAAATTAGAGACACAAAGGACACGACCAAGGCAAGGATGTGATGAGTGGCGGATGAAAAGAAAGACTTCCATGAAGAACGAGGCAAAACTAACAAGCAAACACTTTGAGTCGCTGCAGCTTTTGTTCATCACCGCGACCTTAAGCGCGTGAGATCGAGAGTGTGAAGCAAAGACGTCGGAGTCGCAGGTCGTAGGTCAGCCAGAGAGAAGATGCTCGAGGAAAAAAGTCAGAAACACACAGGAAAGGGAAGTGACGCCGCTTCCCGGGACCGCCTGCCGAGCTTCGGTACTTAACCCTTCGTGATCTTTCGTCCCAAGACCAGGAGCGGGAGGACGGGATCGTAGGGAGGGAGGAGGCGGCCGTGCCCAGAGGCCCCCGGCCCATCTAGAGAGGGCCACATCAAGTTGAGCGCACTTGGGTGATATGAAGGTGAGAACATGGTTGATCGAGGGCGTGAACCCAAGCCAGGCGTGTGCGAACAATTGTTGTCATCGTCAGGGAAAGAAAGTGACAAATGTAAAATCATTGACACTCATTTTAGTTGCTTGATATATTCTTTAATTCTATGCGTTAGGGCTGAACAATATTTTAAATTAGTGCGATATCGATATATTTTTCTTTCACCTAAAAATGTAGCCGGGTGCACGTGCAGGAGCGAGTACTTTAGTCTCGCGGGACTTGCATCGGTTTCCCACTAAATTGAGCGACATCAGAGAGGAGCCGCCGGCACGTCACGATATCACCAAATCAATAATAAATCCACCTCCTTGTACACGCACACATAACACTTTATAAATGACGCTAACAACTTAGCTCGTTAGCATACGGTGAAGACGCACACATAACACTTTATAAATGACGCTAACAACTCAGCTCGTTAGCATACGGTGAAGACGCACACATAACACTTTATAAATGACGCTAACAACTTAGCTCGTTAGCATACGGTGAAGACGCACACATAACACTTTATAAATGACGCTAACAACTTAGCTCGTTAGCATAAGGTGAAGACGGACAGGTTTGTTTGGAAGTTCACGATCTTATAAGAAAACAACTGAGACGAGATGAAAAGTTCTTACAATATGTTGCTTTCACAAAGGAGGTTGAAAGAGACGAGTGACTGGATCACTAGTGTTTGACTAGATCATAAGTTAGTATTACTTCACTGGATCACTAGTGTTTGACTAGATCATAAGTTAGTATTACTTCACTGGATCACTAGTGTTTGACTAGATCAGAAGTTACTATTACTTCACTGGATCACTAGTGTTTGACTAGATCATAAGTTAGTATTACTTCACTGGATCACTAGTGTTTGACTAGATCATAAGTTAGTATTACTTCACTGGATCACTAGTGTTTGACTAGATCATAAGTTAGTATTACTTCACTGGATCACTAGTGTTTGACTAGATCATAAGTTAGTATTACTTCACTGGATCACTAGTGTTTGACTAGATCATAAGTTAGTATTACTTCACTGGATCACTAGTGTTTGACTAGATCATAAGTTAGTATTACTTCACTGGATCACTAGTGTTTGACTAGATCATAAGGTAGTATTACTTCACTGGATCACTAGTGTTTGACTAGATCATAAGTTAGTATTACTTCACTGGATCACTAGTGTTTGACTAGATCATAAGTTAGTATTACTTCACTGGATCACTAGTGTTTGACTAGATCATAAGGTAGTATTACTTCACTGGATCACTAGTGTTTGACTAGATCATAAGTTAGTATTACTTCACTGGATCACTAGTGTTTGACTAGATCATAAGTTAGTATTACTTCACTGGATCACTAGTGTTTGACTAGGTCATAAGTTAGTATTACTTCACTGGATATACTGAGCTGCGCTAAACAACGAGACATAGAAGTACAAATTGACAACTTTACAGAACGTGACACTGATTGGTCAAAGTACATGTTAAAGAAATGCTTGATTTAAACCAAAAAAATAAATAAATTATCACATGTTTTCGATATGCGTATCACACGTGCAACTATATCTATATTTTTTTACTATATCGTGCAGCCCTAATAAGCGTCATACACATTTAACCTAAACTTTAATATGACATATTTTTATTACAGATACTGATCTGTTTCTTGTTTTGTTACTAAAAAGTATTACATGTACAGTCGTTCCTTGTTTAATGCAGAGATAACGTTGGTAAAATACACACATAAAACTATATTTTTCCCTTTTTTAAATAAATGTCGACACCTCATAATCCCTCTTTGCACCTTTTATAAATCTGTTCCCAAACCATTATTAAAAATTCCCACATTCTCACAAATGTGCAAAAAAAACAAAGTTATGCTCTCAAAAAAAAAGAATCAGTTTAATAACATGAACTTGTACATTTGTATCTTGTCCATCTAGTGTTGTCATGATCAATAACATTTGGTTTTACTTACAAACTCAAAATTGAATCCTCATCCCTCTAAACAACCCTCTCTGTAACGGTGACCTGAACAGCTCTTGTGATGCTTTGCCGCCCAGCCGTCAGTCACTTTTGAGCCGTCACTAAATAGAGCAGTGTGTAGAGAGGCATCATGGGAATCGACTGTTTTGTTGACGTGCAAAAGACTGAACCAGTGAATAAGCGAGACCTCAGAAGGTGAGATTGAGTTTCCTGATTGGTTCTGTAACAGTTTTGTTAGGAGACAACCTTTGACCCTACTTTGCATGCTTCAGATGAATCAAAACAACAATGGCTACAGTCGTCCTGAGCTTCCATCTTCTACTTCTACACCGTATATGTCGAGTCATTCAAGTGTTGATGGAGTTTATTTGATCCAAACACCACGTAAAGTCTGCGAAACTGAACTGTGAAAAAGGTTTTTAGACACGAATGGGAATTCCTGGGGATTTTAAACTGGATTGATTGACAACAGAGAATTTCAAAAAACATTTACGATGATGTTTTCAGTTGTTAATTTTCTTCAAATAACTGCTAAAAAAAAGCTTGTGACAATAAAATGGTGGAAAAGACACTTTTCTTGTAGGTAAGTTAAGACGACATTTTAATGATGTATTTCGATTGTGATATTTTTGTTGTTGGTGCAAATTTTCAAATGTAAAATATCTACGACGACTCAAAAAGCTCTGGAAATAAAGTATTTATAAATAAATGTATAAGGCATTTAGGCGTCATCTGAATATTGTATTATTTTAGATTTAAACTTGGAAGTCTTTTTTTTTTCATTTCATTTCTTTGAATCATTTAATACGATCATTTCTACATCAAAAAGGTGGAATTGTTTTTTATTTCATTATTTAACTCAATTTTTTTTTCTATATTAAAAGGTTGATTTCTTTTTTTTAAATTATAACTATTATATTTGAAAAACATACATTTTTTTTTAAAGAAAATGTTGGCAATATTATATCAACATTTTTACATTGAATTAAAGGCTAAGAAGGGATAAGAAGACAATGTATTTTTGAATTATTGTCATTTTAATCTCAAACTACGAGTAAAAAAAAAAGGATTTTTATTATTTTCAACTTTAATTCGATATGCTTATGATTGAATTCTATTGTCCAATAAAAAAATAAATGATTACATTTGAAAATAATAATCGATGCTTAATATAAAAGAGCATTTTAACAAATATATTCAAACTATATGAAACGGCTGCAGTCGCTGTGATGTCACAGTAGAGAACCTCTCAGTGTTTACTCACGTTGGTCGGGAACGGTTGCAGAACGACTCCGTCCTCCTGCCGGGACGCGTCGGAGCGATGGGGGTACTTTGGGGCGGAGCCCGTCTCGTACATGGACAGGGCGCGACCCCCCCTGGGCGGGTGTCGAGCGAGCGGCCCCTGGAGATGCTGCTGGGACCCGGCGGGGGGCTGCCATCGAAGGCTGGTGTTCTCCGTCTGCAGGGAGTTGAGCTGGTGACGACCAGAGACGCGTCAGTTGAACGACAGAAATCTTTCAAACACACCAGAGACACTCGTTTGTTTGTTTTTACTGTGAAATAAACTCTTAGTTATTCGTCAGTTATTGAAACAAAAACACCTTTTTGTTCACCTTTGTTTACAGAAGCAAACCTTGCAAAGATAATGCAAATATTTCATCCAAATATACGTTTGTTTTTTTACTTACTTGATGATATTTCACACTATCTTTCAAACAACATTATAAACAATTCAAAGTGGAACTTGAACACCTTGCATCCCTTCATTATTATTATCATTATTATTATTATTGTGTGGTAAATATATAGTTTAATGTGTCATGAAACGTACATTTGTTGTTAATAAATCACGGACCTAAATTACATCTATTTTACTCCTATGACATTAACATTTTGATGTACCATATACGTGTCCTATTTTATCATTATTATTGTGTTTGTATAAATACACTTGAGGCCCTAAAATAGTTTGTTTTGTTTTTTTTAAGTATTTTTTACTTATTCTGATCCCTTTTCGAACAACGATGTTTGTTATATATTTTGGTTTTGTTATTTTATTCTTTCTTTTGTACAGTATGTAGATATAATAACTTGTTTTTGTTCATGTTCAAAATAGGTTCAGTCAATTATATGGAAGAACACATTAATTTAATGAGCAGAAACGTTTGATTCTTATGAGGAAAGAATAGATAAGAATAGTTTTTAAAACGCTCTACATTTTATTAATGTCAGTAGTTACAACATCCTTGACTCACTGCTTTGGAATGTTGTGCGACGTCTTCCTTAAGTAACTATTACATGATTGGATGAGTTAGAAAACAAATTAATTGATTATTATACGATTGGCTATTTTTTTTTTGTTGAAAATACTTAAAAAAGTTAAATAATCTTAAAGCGAGTTCACGTTGTAGCGTCTTCTTCATCAGAATACAAGGTTCTTATCTCCGTGTGGCTCTGACTCGGTACAAAGAAGTGATTGTGATCAGAAGTGTTGATTCCTTCAGATGGAAAATTCACCCGCGACAACACAATGAAGCCATTTTGTGTTGTGGTCATTTCAGCACTTACACAAGACATTCTACACTTGGTGTGCGTCACGCCTCGCCCTCGATGAAGCCGCGTCACGTGTTCTAACTAACCAGCCAAGACTATGAATCACATAATTATGAAAATAATAAATGTATCAATAAACTACGCTAATAATAAAATAAATGTATAAATAAACTACGTTAATAACAAAATAAATGTGTAAATGAACTACGTTAATAACAAAATAAATGTATAAATAAACTACGTTAATAATAAAATAAATGTATAAATAAACTACATTAATAACAAAATAAATGTATAAATAAATAAAATAAATGTATAGATAAACTACGTTAATAATAAAATAAATGTATAAATAAACTACGTTAATAATAAAATAAATGTATAAATGAACTACGTTAATAACAAAATAAATGTATAAATAAATAAAATAAATGTATAAATAAACTACGTTAATAACAAAATAAATGTATAAATGAACTACGTTAATAATAAAATAAATGTATAAATAAATAAAATAAATGTATAAATAAACTACGTTAAGAATAAAATAAATGTATAAATAAAATACGTTAATAAAAAAAAAAATGTATAAATAAACTACATTAATTAAAAAAAAGGAATAAATAAACTACATTAATAACAAAATAAATGTATAAATAAACTACGTTAATAACAAAATACATGTATAAATAAACTACGTTAATAACAAAATAAATGCATCAATAAACTACGTTAATAACAAAATAAATTTATAAACAAACTACGTTAATTAAAAAAAAGTAATAAAATAATAAAGTAATAAAATACGTTAATAAATAAAATAAATGTATAAATGAACTATGTTAAAAATTAAATAAATGTATAAATAAACTATGTTAATAAAAAAAGGAATAAATAAACAACGTTAATAACAAAATAAGGGAATAAATAAACTAAGTTAATAACAAAATAAATGTATAAATGAACTATGTTAAAAATTAAATAAATTAATATTTAAACAGAAATTGATAAAAATCAAATCAATTTTTTTTTTATATTTACACATTAATTAATGTTTTTATTCATTGAGTTAGGCACTTATAAACATATTTGTTCATTAAAAATCCTGTTAATCACCGTCCTTCATGGAATAATGACAGGATGTGACTCACCTTGCCCTGCATCACGCGCAGCTCTTCGCTCAGATGACAGTTGACTTTCAGGAGCTGTTGGATCTTGGCCTCGGATGCGGTGAGGGCGCTCTTCACCTCCATGAACTCCTGCACCGTGACGGGGCCGTCGGAGAGGTCGGAGGATTCCGAGCTCTGGACACGAGCAACATCGTCATCATCATCATCATCATCATCATCATCATCACGTCAGTCGTGATTTCATTAAGACGCTCCACCGAGCCGACCTTCGTCCTGCCGTCGTTGCCGTTGTCTCTGCAGGTCGCCTCTTGGACCGGATCCTCGTCGGACGCCACGCTGTCGTAGTCCGGCTGGTCGTTGTCCTGGCTCTCGCTGTTATGGCGACTGTTGATTCCCCGAAGGATCAGCTCCACGTTCTCTGGTGGAAGAACATCATGTCAAGAGTTAATCATCCACTAACACATTTACATATAAATTAACAAAAAAAAACATTGATTTTATTACAAACAGAGGAAAGAAACGTTCAAACGTTAGTCTCAAGCCTCCTTTAAAACTGAAAGTCATGGAAAATAAATACACATCGAGGGGTTTTACAGAGATTTTCTTTTTTATTTCAGCCTTTGATTTGATATATGGTGACTTATGGGTTTACTTGACAAGGACAGGGAATCAAAATACATGAAGAAAAACAACACAAGATCATAGTAGGTGTCATGATGATGATGGATTCATAGAGAGAGAGAAAATCAAAATAGTTGTAATACTACAATATTGTATCATTTCCTCTCTCTTTTCTCTTTTGTTCTAATTATTTTTGTTTATTTTATTATTTATTTATTTGTTGCACTTCCTCAGATATCATAGTTTTGTTTGTTTTTTATTATAAAAAGTTCACAGGTGGTTGTAAATCGTTACATGTTATAAGAGAGATTATTATAAAATAAAAATACTTTTTCTAGGCAGGTTTTTAATGCTTATTATATCAAAAATGGTATCAAGTATTGAATATTTCATAAGTATCAGTATCAAGTTTTAAATGTTGGAATCATGAGAAACTTAAGGGTTTCGTCATTTTAAACAATTATTATGTCTTCACTACAGGGTTCGCTTCTTGTTTTCAGGTTGTTTATTTTATTATCGTTATTATTATTACTTTTGTATTTCAGTTTTATTCTTTCTATCACCGTTATTCATCTAGAAGTTTTCCATAACATTTGTTGCATTACATTTTGGTAGATTACAAAGCAAAAGTGATATCACTGTTGACATGATAGAAAGACACATAAATAGAATAAGATTGTATTAAAATAAAAATAAATAAAATCGCACCTTTTGGACTTTCACAGGCGTTTCCCCACTGTCGTCGTTTGGCATCCGTGAGGATATCGATGACCAAGGTCGTGAACTCGTGGGCACTGAAGCGAGCGAGTTTCTGACGACCCTGTGCACAGATCTAAATAAGAATCGTCGAAAGAGCTTCGACAAAAAAACGAAGCGAATAAAAGCAGAACCTGGTTCCTGGTGGACGAGTACTCGGGGTTAACCGGCAGAAAAGGCACCACCGTGGTGTCGGTCACGAGCGTGCTGTGGTTCTGAGTCGCCAAACAGACTGAAAATAAAACCATACAAGTTTAGAAAAGAAAGAAGAAAACCCTCGTTCTCGTTACGAGTCCTCACCCGAATCCGTTTCCCTTCGATCGACCTCGTCGTACACGTCCATGGCGAGTTCCTCAAACTGATGGTTGCTCAGCTGCCAAGAACGAATGAATAGATCATTCATTATTGAACGTTTGAAAGAGAGAAAAAAAGGCTCTTACTGATTGTAGCTTCTTCTTCGCAGCTTTTGCAAATTCGGACAAGTCGAGGCTGCTTTAGAAGAAAGAAAGAATTAAACCAGGAAACACAGATGGATTTTGAAACAGCTCCAGAAGAAGAATGAGGACACGTGTACTTACTTATTACTAATCCAATTAAGAAACGCAGCATTGTGAAATATGGACACGCGTTACATTGATGTTAGGTTGAAAAAAGCAATGGTGACGAGCTCTTACCTGTCGGCCATTTGAGGAATGATGAAGTGCTGCCCGTTTCTGTGGTCTGACGGAACCGAGCACACATGTGTTTGAGTCGCTCACAGGTTCAAAGATGCTTTTCTCACCTGGTCGTCTGCCGCACAGGTAGAACGTTAGCCGGTCGGTGAGTTCGTACTGGATCTCCACCAGTCTCTCGGCCAACTCGTGGTGTCCGGCGTGTCTGCGTCAGACGTAAAGAAATGACGTATTTACGCGCGTTCGTGATCTTTTAAATCGACAACTGACTTCGACATATCACTAGTTATGACAGTAAAGTATAAGAAAAGGCAGAGATAACACATTATTCGTCGTGTTATTTTCATCCTCGTCTTTCAAGATAATCCATTTGTCACAGTAATGACAAAGAAGAGGAAAATAAAAAACTAGTTTATGACTTAAAGGACAAAATAGACTTATTTACACTTCATGTAAATAAGTAAATGAAAATAAACATTATGCGTTCATGAAGCGTCCAACGTAAATAATATATTCTATTTTCTTCTGGTATAAGTGGAGTTGTGACAGGACAGTCGACGTGAGGGGATGTGACAGATGTTGTTAATCATTTTAACACGACTATCATATCACAAGATAAATATAAAGACGATCTCATTGGATCTAACAGACAAAATGATGCAACTAAAGGGGATTTTGGAAGTTCGACCAGTGATCAGTGACTAACTTCAGACATGTAGACTCGGCTGGTCCTGGAGCAAATATTTAATATAAAACATTAAATTATTAATTAATGTTGTTGTCTAATTGTGATAAACATTATTTTAGTTCCTTCTTGAACATCTCAGGAGCAGCTGTAGCTACGGCAGCATCTCATCTACTCAAATATTGATTATAACAAAATCCTCCACATTTCTGCTCAAGCTTGACCGAGACTCAATGTCTTCACTAGAGACACTTTCAATATGTATCCCATCAAGTTCAACCATGTTGTTTTAATCTTTCAATTCCATTATTGCATAACTTTTAAAACTCCGTCTCGACCACACGGTCATCTACTGGCTTCTTGTTTTCACCGTATGTCACTCATGTGACCTTGAATGTAGGATGGGTTTTTCTACCCATGCTGTGGTTCTGACGCTGCATGAGAATTCCAAAAGCATCAGACGACGAAGACTGGTTTCTAATCCCCGGGCCGAGCTCGGCGCTGATTAGTGAAGCTTCAGGATTATTGATCACTGTATGGTCATTACTGTCTGAGCGCGTTTTATTTTGAAAGAAAATAAATCATATTAGGCCATGACTCATGGGTTTAAGATGCACTTAACGTTTCTTTGTTTTGCTGCAGATGTCGTTTTGTTTTCGCCTTTTTTTATGGGATGGTCAGTCGGTAAAAATAAAGCCTAAAGGTAAACCAGTGTGTGTTGTAAAAAATAAAAGGCTCCTGATTTAAAGCCAAAGCATTTTAACACCAAGTAAAGTGTCGTTCATTTTGATTCTGAAGACCAGAAGATAACGAGATGATCAGAAGTTTACGACGGAAACAATAATAATTACGTTTATAAATAATGACGGATGATGAATCATTTATCTAACGATTCATCTTGGAACAATATTTACAAACGTCAGAATCTATTTAAGATTTTAAAACACCACAACATTATCATCTAATTGTGATTTTTAAAACCTTGTTTTGATCTTCTTTCTTTTTTTACCAACATGTAAACAAGGGTGTCAGAAAATATCGATAAACTTAAATACCAAGAACTGTTTCCACAAAAACATATTGATATTAAACAGAACTGTGCCAAAGTTTTAATGAAATGAAAATATTCACTTGATTTGACTTGTATTTTTCTTGTTCACAAGTAAACACAAATACCTCTTTGTTTGAATTTGATCATCTGACGTTGACGTTCTAACAGCAATTTAACTCTTTACAAGGAACCCAATATATTTTTGTTCCTACAGTATCACAATATATTGAACCGATCTAACATACTTGCCAATACACATACTTTATGTCAACTTATATCGCTCTGGCCATCAGACTGCAATATTTAAAACATTATTTATTTATTCTATTTATACTATCTAACTATTAGTATTATATATTAGTATTATATAACTATTCTGCACCATTTTTAACTTATTCATATTTATATTTATACTTATTTATATACATTCATTCTATCTTGTGAGGGGATTTTTTTAACGGTTGCCAAGCAATGAAATTTCTTTGCCAGTTTCATTGCAGTGTTTTTCTGAGCATTGACAAAAAAAGGAAGTCTCAGTCCAAGTCTAGAAATAGCCACACATTTTGGTTCCTGGTAGACGAGATCCTTTCAAAAATTAAACGCCGTACCTCGCATAATCAATAGGCGTCTTCCCACTAGAGTCCAGGGATCCCGGGTCTGCTCCGTAAACTGCCAACAGTTCCGCCTGAAGCACTTGTCCTGCTTTTGCCGCGATGTGTAGAGGAGTGTTTCCTTTCTCCTGCGACAAAACACATTCATAACTACTGAACTGATTCCTACGCAGCGGTCGACACCGTCCACTTACAGGATGGAAGAAGTTGGCTTGTGCTCCCAAAGATAAGAGTCTCAGGCAGGTCTCCAGGTTACCTGTCCGGACACTCGAGTGCAGTTGCTGAGCGGAGAAAAAAAGCGTTCGTTTATCTTTAAAATGTTAAAATGAAGCATTGATGGAAACATCAAGTTAAAGTAACATCAGGTTAATAGTTGAGGAGTAAAGTGGGAGGAGTCAATTACAGGTTATATAACTGCACGTTCAACCATCCAATACAGAAGAATATCTGTGTCATCAACATATTGAATTTAACATTTCAACTGTTGAAACATTTCTTTATTCGTAAGCAATTATTTTTTTTATTAATCAATCATTTCTATATTTTTAGGATTTTTTTTTTTTTTTTTAACAAATGATTAATTAATTCATGGATATATTTTTAATATGGATTTCACTCAGGAAAATATTCAATACCATTTAAGATTCCACAAGGATAACAAAGACCCTCAAATGAACAGGAATATTTTTAAAGGTATTATGTGCATTTTTTTACACGTGAAAAAAGGCAGAAATAACCTTTAACACAATAACATGTGAAAATGAACAGAACCACGCGTTAAATATTTCTAATAAAAAACGGTTGTGTTATCATAGTTGCGGTTTCTATTTGCACATCTTAAACAATCAATATTGTGTTGATACTTTCAGTATTATCTTGATCTTTAAAGTATGTACTTTTTTGAGTATTGTTTTGATTGTTTAAGCGCTTTGTGACCCTGGTCTAGAAAAGCGCTATATAAATAAATATTACTTACTTACTTACTTACTTTTAATTTGGTACTTTTGACGACCCTACATTCCAATAACTCAAAAATAAAGTTCTACATTTCATATTTTTTTATTCATAGACCTTAAAAATCAATATAAATGTTGGTATAATAGAGTCACCAGACTAAACCAACAGAGCACCGAGCTACTGGATCGAAATGTCAGCCAATCGTGGAACCCTCAGACGATCATGAGAAGACGCGTGAAGATCATAGTATTCAATGAAAACAGTTTAATATAGAATTTATTAAATGATTAAAAAGAGAAATACTAGAGAAAACACCTCCATAGAAATAACAAAGACTGGTGGAAGAAGGTCAACCCGCTCACCTTGCTGAGGTCTTTTGCTGTGACGCTGTCATCTTCTCGACAAGGCATGCGGTGAACATACGCCAACATCTGGTATTTAGTCTTGATGAACTCCGTCTTGTTAGGACTGTGAGAGCGAGACAATCAATTATGACAAACAGAAACGGCTTTGTTTACATCTGGATGAAGTATTGTGTAAACTGAGAGACACGAGACACTGACCTCATCTTTCAGAGACACAACCGAACACCTTGTGAGGATTTAAGTGAATGTTAAAGAATATAAAGGACGATGATGTCTTCAATGTTTGAAACCCAATAAAGTGATATTTTTGTGGTAATACTTATTACAAGGTTTTACTTCATAGGTCCGTCTGTCAAACTGAGACTGAGAAACCTGGTGTTGTATCTGACAAATGTCTGTAGTTCAACACTGCAGAAAACTGACCACAAACTGTTTCAACTGAGAAAAATCTCTAAACTTAGAAAAAATGATGTCACAACATGATCTGGATCTTATAATCCATGTGTTTGTGTTGTTTACACTATTATAACAGTTTATTTAGTGTCCAAACAAGAAGGATGTGTCTCGCCTGCAGTTCATACAAAACTCTGCAGCCAGAATTCTGAGCCGCTCTAGTAGAAGAACTCACATTTCTCCTTCAAACTCTTCACTGGCTGCTCTAGTAGAAGAACTCACATTTCTCCTTCAAACTCTTCACTGGCTGCTCTAGTAGAAGAACTCACATTTCTCCTTCAAACTCTTCACTGGCTGCCAGTTTCTTTCAGGATCATTTTAAAATTCTGGTTCTTACTTTCAGATCTATTCATGGTCAGACCTTCCATCAGTGATCTGATCCAGCCTTACACCCCAGCTCGGGCTCTGAGGTCTGTGGATCAGAATCTACTGATGGTTCCTGAACTACTGGACCAGAGGAGAGAAATCCTTCCAGACTGTTGCTCCTAAGCTTTGAAACCATCTCTGTGTTTGATGATCTACTGACTCCTTCAAGAAACATCTGTGTTTGATGATCTACTGACTCCTTCAAGAAACATCTCTGTGTTTGATGATCTACTGACTCCTTCAAGAAACATCTGTGTTTGATGATCTACTGACTCCTTCAAGAAACATCTGTGTTTGATGATCTACTGACTCCTTCAAGAAACATCTGTGTTTGATGATCTACTGACTCCTTCAAGAAACATCTGTGTTTAATGATCTACTGACTCCTTCAAGAAACATCTGTGTTTGATGATCTACTGACTCCTTCAAGAAACATCTGTGTTTGATGATCTACTGACTCCTTCAAGAAACATCTGTGTTTGATGATATACTGACTCCTTCAAGAAACATCTGTGTTTGATGATCTACTGACTCCTTCAAGAAACATCTGTGTTTGATGATCTACTGACTCCTTCAAGAAACATCTGTGTTTGATGATCTACTGACTCCTTCAAGAAACATCTGTGTTTGATGATCTACTGACTCCTTCAAGAAATATCTGTGTTTGATGATCTACTGACTCCTTCAAGAAACATCTGTGTTTGATGATCTACTGACTCCTTCAAGAAACATCTGTGTTTGATGACCTACTGACTCCTTCAAGAAACATCTGTGTTTGATGATCTACTGACTCCTTCAAGAAACATCTCTGTGTTTGATGATCTACTGACTCCTTCAAGAAACATCTGTGTTTGATGATCTACTGACTCCTTCAAGAAACATCTGTGTTTGATGATCTACTGACTCCTTCAAGAAACATCTGTGTTTGATGATCTACTGACTCCTTCAAGAAACATCTGTGTTTGATGATCTACTGACTCCTTCAAGAAATATCTGTGTTTGATGATCTACTGACTCCTTCAAGAAACATCTGTGTTTGATGATCTACTGACTCCTTCAAGAAACATCTGTGTTTGATGATCTACTGACTCCTTCAAGAAACATCTGTGTTTGATGATCTACTGACTCCTTCAAGAAACATCTGTGTTTGATGATATACTGACTCCTTCAAGAAACATCTGTGTTTGATGATCTACTGACTCCTTCAAGAAACATCTGTGTTTGATGATCTACTGACTCCTTCAAGAACCATCTGTGTTTGATGATCTACTGACTCCTTCAAGAAACATCTGTGTTTGATGATCTACTGACTCCTTCAAGAAACATCTGTGTTTGATGATCTACTGACTCCTTCAAGAAACATCTGTGTTTGATGATCTACTGACTCCTTCAAGAAACATGTGTGTTTGATGATCTACTGACTCCTTCAAGAAACATCTGTGTTTGATGATCTACTGACTCCTTCAAGAAACATCTGTGTTTGATGATCTACTGACTCCTTCAAGAAACATCTGTGTTTGATGATCTACTGACTCCTTCAAGAAACATCTGTGTTTGATGATCTACTGACTCCTTCAAGAAACATCTGTTTGTGCTTTTCCTTCACTTTCTTGTTGCTGCTTTGTTTGTGTGTCTTGATCTTTTAAAGTATACATTTTAACTGTGTATTGTTTTGTTGTTTAAACACTTTGTGACCCTGGTCAGAGAAAGATCTTTACAAATAACTATTACTTACTTACATTCAAGCCTTTTTTAATATCATTTGAAATACAATTTAAAACCAACCAAACAATCAAAGAATATTAAAAAATACAAAACACACCAGTTCAATTAAACAGGTTCAGAATCTTTCCTTCATTCCTATCATGCTGAATTAAGAAAATCTCCTGCATAAAATACACATTATGCCTGACACTTGTTGCACAACAAATATTTTGTTAGACGGATAATTGTCATTGAGTTTACACTTCCTCAGAGTTATTGTCATCTTCCGTTGTTGCTTCACTGTTTTGTTAGTTCCACTGTATTGATCGTGTGTCAGTCAGTTAAATATTACAAAACAATAAATACATATTTTTTAAATAATAATATTTGAATTCAACATAAAATCTTGCTTATCATGCGTTTACTTTTTATAAAACTTTTTGATTATTGATTATGAAGTTACATTCATTTAAGTAAGTAAGTAATTTATATTTATAGAGCGCTTTTCTAGATCAGGGTCACAAAGAACTTAAACAATTAAAACAATACCCAATAAAATATATACTTAAAAGATCAAGATAACACCGAGACAAACACAGAAGTCTGAGAGAATCAAGGAAAAGCCTGCACGAATAAAAGTGTCTTAAGATGTTTAATGAGTTATTTGACTGTTTAAGGAACATTATGTTGTTTAAATTAAATCCAACATACTTTAAACAACTTTAGATTTCAACACTCACTATAGAACAACTCTCTAAACGCATGTACGTCCAATTACAATCAAATAAGTTCTTATTTATTTACAAGAGCAACACTCATTTATTTTTGACTTCTCCTGCAAAGATGTCACTTCGTGTCACTAAAGAAATGGAATGGTATTTACGGCAGAAGGAACTGGATGAACATGTCCACTGACCTCAACAAACTAGATCAATATCACAAGACGGTTCAGGATCAGAAAAGCAATGACATTTTAAAAACCAATTCATCCCTAAAACTCAGACGGATGATCAAAAGAACCAGGAAAGTTTAAAAGCCGCTCTTCAAATGACATCATGAGCCACATTAATAAAGTTAGTGCTGCAGGTTTTTCAAGACTTACTGGACTCGGTCCTGTGGGTTGGCCTTGCGCTTCCCGCTCACCGAGGAGGACGGGTCTAACAGACTGTGCTCCCAAATGGAATTAGATCCGTTCCCATAAAGTGTCTGGACCATCTGAAACATAACAACAGACCTTTCAGGGCTCGCGTGTCCTCGCCAGACGCAGAACAGACGTCATGGTCAGCAACAACCGAAACAACCGAGTTCTCTACGAGCACTTCATGAAATACCTTCTTTCTGCTGCTAACTCAGAGTTTCAACAGCGTAAGAGTGGCTGATAAAAGTATTAAAACATTTATATTGTGTCACACTGACAATATTAAACAACTATAAAAACATCTTAAGAGCTAGATTTCATTATCTTCTCCAACACTTCGAATATAAGTATTTTTTATTTAAGAGTCTGTCCCAAAAAAAGGCGTCTATACATTTAGAGTATAATAATAAGACTTGTGCGTCACAGGAACACAACATTGTCATCATCACCCTAGTGCTTTAAGATGTTCAACATCAACAGACTTTTTTAAAGCATTTAATTATTTTTTTTGTTTAATAGAATTCAGTATTTTCAATATTGAAAGGTCGCATTTGCATTCAGGTCTAATGTCAAAACATTTTTTACACAAGGTTTGACATTCTAATGATTTTAAAATACAATTCAATATTTTTAAATTATAATATTTTAACTTCAATATATAAACGTTGGCATAATAGTGACACCAGACAAAACCAACAGAGCACAGAACTACTTGATCAAACTTTCAGCAAATCATGCGACAGAAAAGATTATCTTATCCATTTTTTTTTTTTACACACGATATGATATTCCAACATTTAAAAATACAATAATCATGTTTTTCAGCAACATCTACTGACCCTTGTATTTGTTTTTTAATAATTTAAATTAAATATTTTTTCAAAATGATCTTGTAGCTTTTTATGTTGACTTTAAAAACAGCTGCAACATCTTGACACACGACGATGAGCTCATCCCAGTGACTCATGACCTGAACAACAGCTGATGATGACGATGTTGTGTTGTGTTCCTGTGCAACAACTCACACACTCCAGTGTTTGTTGCAGTGTGTGTGGCAGTTTTTTTTAACCCATTAAAGGCCGTGAATGTGAGACTAAATACTTCAAGAGACGACGACAACATTCACACACGTGGAAGTCAAAGACCATCAAAGGTTTTTTATCCGTTCAAACGAGTCGTACGAGACGGTCCGGGCGCGAGGAGGGCCTGGGACTCACCTGTAACTGGGACGGGGGCCACGGACTGTGGGTCAGGTGTCGGACCTGAGAGCTGTGTCGTCCCAGACCTCGGTGGATGCTGCAGCACTCGTCGCAGATCAGAACCCCTCGGTTCACCGACGCCCATCGAGGCTCTGAAACAAAACAAACAAACCACTTGTTTGGCAAATGATGACACACACACACACATACGCGCACGAGCGTCCAATAGAAGATTTAATATATTTGTGTTAAAAAGAGACGAGTATTATCAGCACAAACATCCTAGTTTGATGGTTTAAAAAGGTTCCTACAGCTCAAGAAAAGTTAAATTCTTAAAGACTTAAAAGACTTTTCAAAACCATTTAAAATGTAACTTAAGACTAACTCAACAATCAATAAAAATAAAAACTCATCGCATGCAAAAGTATTGAAACAATTCTAATAATTCAAATTATTTGTATTTGTTTTTTTAATTATATTTTGCATTTTTATGGATAATCTGTTAATATTTTTCAAGAACATAAATAAACGAAAACACATTTTAAGGTATGAGACAAACACAATATCTTATCTTGTGTTTACATTTGGAAAACGTTTTAATGCCAATAAAAGGCCTTATATTTTTCTTTAGATTCATGAATTCAAGACTTTTTAAGGAAACCTTTAGTAAGAACACAAATCAACGTATCGATCGTAAAACAAACACAACACAACCGTCGTTGTTTATAGAAATAAAACAGAGAAACGCAAGAGTTCGGTGTTGGATCTAGAATTAATATCATACAGTTTAAAGGCTTGGATAAGCAACAGACGGTGTTTATCGTCAGTATTAAAGTGAAATATAGATGTTTAAAGCGGGCGGATGTCAACAATGTTAGCTAGCTGGAGAGATGCTAGCCTGTTAGCATGTTAGCTCGTCTGACATCTTACCGGGGCAGCTGCAGTCCGCGCACACTTCTCTGCTTCTCACGCGCTTGGACATCCTGACCAGTCCAGAGTCCAGGGTCCAGTGTCCGGGGGTTCGGAGGCTGGAACGGGGGGCGAGACCGAGCTTGGACGAGATGTTTGGTCAGTCGTCCAGCTGGTTGTTCTTCCACCGACTCTGGCGTTGAAACAAAGCAGCGTCCCGTTCTGACGCGACACTGGCTCCTCGCTCGCCTCCTCGCCTCCTCAGTCGCTTCCTCGCCTGCTCACTCGCTTCCTCGCTCGCCTCCTCAGTCGCTTCCTCGCCTCCTCACTCGCTTCCTCGCCTCCTCAGTCGCTTCCTCACTCGCTTCCTCGCCTCCTCAGTCGCTTCCTCGCCTGCTCACTCGCTTCCTCGCCTCCTCACTTGCCTCCTTCTTTAGTTTCCTAGCAGAGCTTTAACGGTTGATCAAGTATTGTTTTCGGATGGAAACATGTGATCAGTAAGATAAATAAATTACACTTTTTATTTTATTTTACAACAAATGAAAAAGTAATAATAACCATTAAAAACATCAGAAATATTATCACTAATAATAAACATTTTATTTTCAGTTTAGTTCTACTTTGTCAGCTAGATGTGTGTATTATCAAGAATCTGTTGATATGATATGTATGAGTTGTGATAGTGTAGTAACAAGTATATATGTGTAGTATTGTCCAGTACTTGACTCTGGTGTTGTGATAGTGTAGTAACAAGTATACATGTGTAGTATTGTCCAGTACTTGACTCTGGTGTTGTGATAGTGTAGTAACAAGTATATATGTGTAGTATTGTCCAGTACTTGACTCTGGTGTTGTGATAGTGTAGTAACAAGTATATATGTGTAGTATTGTCCAGTACTTGACTCTGGTGTTGTGATAGTGTAGTTACAAGTATATATGTGTAGTATTGTCCAGTACTTGACTCTGGTGTTGTGATAGTGTAGTAACAAGTATATATGTGTAGTATTGTCCAGTACTTGACTCTGGTGTTGTGATAGTGTAGTAACAAGTATATATGTGTAGTATTGTCCAGTACTTGACTCTGGTGTTGTGATAGTGTAGTTACAAGTATATATGTGTAGTATTGTCCAGTACTTGACTCTGGTGTTGTGATAGTGTAGTTACAAGTATATATGTGTAGTATTGTCCAGTACTTGACTCTGGTGTTGTGATAGTGTAGTTACAAGTATATATGTGTAGTATTGTCCAGTACTTGACTCTGGTGTTGTGATAGTGTAGTTACAAGTATATATGTGTAGTATTGTCCAGTACTTGACTCTGGTGTTGTGATAGTGTAGTTACAAGTATATATGTGTAGTATTGTCCAGTACTTGACTCTGGTGTTGTGATAGTGTAGTTACAAGTATATATGTGTAGTATTGTCCAGTACTTGACTCTGGTGTTGTGATAGTGTAGAAACAAGTATATATGTGTAGTATTGTCCAGTACTTGACTCTGGTGTTGTGATAGTGTAGTAACAAGTATATATGTGTAGTATTGTCCAGTACTTGACTCTGGTGTTGTGATAGTGTAGTAACAAGTATATATGTGTAGTATTGTCCAGTACTTGACTCTGGTGTTGTAGTATTTACAGACCACATGACTCTTGACGAAGTCGTAACTACTTTCATTTGTTTTCAAACCAAAATATGTCCAAACATCAGCTTTAAAAGCTGCTGGACTCACTGTATCCTCTCGTCCTCAGTCGTGGCCGGGATCTCAATGTTCCTTTAGCTGAAGGAGGACGTTATAACTACTGCCATCTGGTGGCCTGAAGTTTATTTGCAGCACAAACATTGACCCACTGCTGTTGAAAATCATTACTGTAGTGATTGAAAAATGATTGTGAAATTTTCTCAAACCATTAATTATTTAACATTATATGAATAAATAATAATTTAATCTTATTTCTTTTCTATTTCTCTTGAGATTGTTTATCAAGTTTAACGAGACACGTCTTACACTTACTGAGTAAACATTCATTCATTTGCTTCATTTCTATTTTTATGTGTGAACTAATAAAAATGCAGTTTTCAAGTCTTTCACATCACATTATTTTCATTTAAACACTGTTTAGATTGTCCCTCATTTAAAAAAATAATTAATGTCAGTAATTTGTTTGTTTCAAGATGTTTTTTTCTTCTTTCAGATGAAGTCATGAAGCAGCTTAAAGGATTATAGGAAGCGTTTCCTCGTCCATACTTTATTTTCATTTATTTTTGGCCTGAAAAAAACACAGAGCTAATGTAACTGTCCATCATTATTAAGTAAATGTTTTTAAATAACACATTCATTCATTCATTTTCTACCACTTTATACCTTATGGGGGTCGTAGGGAGACTGGAGTCTGTCCCAGTTTCATAGGGTCAGAGACAGGGGACATCCTGGACAGAGGCCAGTCTGTCTGTCTCAGGACACACAAAGACTCACAACCATTCACACACACAATCACTTGTTGAAACTATGATTTTTTATTTATACATTTATCTATACATTTATTTATACATGTATACATTGATTTATACATATATACATTTATTTATACATGTATACATTTATACATTTATTTATAAATGTATACATTTATTTATAAATGTATACATTTATTTATACATGTATACATTTATTCATACATGTATACATTTATTCATACATTTATACATTTAATCATCTATTTATTTATACATGTATACATTAATTTATACATGTATACATTTATTTAAACATTTATTTATACATATATACGTTTATTTATTTTTGACATATGGATATTTATCCAAACATTTATTTATACATGTATACATTTATTTAAATTTTTTCTTATACATTTATTTATACATTTATTTATAAATTTATTTAAACATTTATTTATACATTTATTTATGCATTTATTCACTTTGTTACGTATTTATACATTTATTTATACATGTATACATTTATCCATACATTTATTTATACATGTTTACATTTATTTATACATTTATTTATACATTTATTTAAACATGTATACATTTATTTATACATTTATTTATACAAGTATACATTTATTTAAACATGTATACATTTATTTATACAAGTATACATTTATTTATACATGCATACATTTATTTATACATTTATTTATACATTTATTTATACATTTATTTATACAAGTATACATGTATTTAAACATGTATACATTTATTTATACATTTATTTATACATTTATTTAAACATGTATACATTTATTTATACATTTATTTATACAAGTATACATTTATTTAAACATGTATACATTTATTTATACAAGTATACATTTATTTATACATGCATACATTTATTTATACATTTATTTATACATTTATTTATACATTTATTTATACAAGTATACATGTATTTAAACATGTATACATTTATTTATACATTTATTTATACATTTATTTATACAAGTATACATGTATTTAAACATGTATACATTTATTTATACATTTATTTATACAAGTATACATGTATTTAAACATGTATACATTTATTTATACATTTATTTATACATTTATTTATACAAGTATACATGTATTTAAACATGTATACATTTATTAATACCTGTATTCATACATAAGTCATCTCTCGTCCTCACAGTGGAGCTACTGTGTCTTTAAAGGGGTGTTGGAGGTTGAAGCAGATGATCGTGAAGCTCGCAGCAGAACAAACCTCCATATATTCACCGCTTCTGTCAACGCTTGAGGATTTTTAACAGCCCGCAGTTTGGATCCTGGCAAAGATGGGAGGTTCGTCCATCCTTCTTCTTCTTCTCCTTCTTCTCGCGCTGTCGTTCTTCTTCTTGTTCTTCTCAGCATCATCATGAAGCATCATCGTGTGTGTTTGTGTCTGACAGAAGCAGAGACGCGTCAGAAGCTGCTCCGCAATGTGAAGAAGGAGGTTTGTGCGGTTTTTTTTACCCTTTAAGTGTGTTTATTAACGCGGTTTATCCGTGTGTGTGTGTCCGTGTGAGTCCGTGTGTGTGTGTGTGTGCGTTGAGTCTGTAGGTGTGAGACTCGACCACGACAAACGCTCTTTTTATTTACCCTGATATATATAAATATATTTATTAAAGATGACTTTGACTGTGAAAAGATGGTGATGATGATGGTGATAATGATGAAGATGATGAAGATGATGAAGAAGATGATGATGATGATGATGATGATAATGATGGAGGGAGGTTGGATCTGATCTTGCAAGTCTTTTCCTCCTTTTTTCCTCAACAATATTTGCTGAAAAGGCAACATCAAGTCTGGTCTCTAGCCCTGGAGACACTGAGATCCACTGAGATCCACAGAGATCCACAGAGATCCACAGAGATCCACAGGGAGGTGGAAACTCCTGGATGTTTTATTCCTCCTCATCATCTGAGGCTCAACATGTCCACCCTCACCTGTGACTCACTCCAGCTCTGACACTCAGGACACCTCGTACCAGATCCTGCAGCGAGGAGGAGCTTATCTCTGTCGTATACAAACACACACCATTAAACACAAGCTGCTGCTCAGAGCCTCCAGTGACTTCATGACCTTTTCTGTTATCACTGATGCTCCACATCATCTGACCACCGTGTTCTCTGGGATTTTATGTTACATAGACGTCTTATTTTTCATTAGTTATGTGTGAAAAACTGATCACTGATTGTACAACCAAGTTATAATATATGTACATGTTTTTAAAATCTATATTTAATTAGTGTTTATAAGTCCCTCCCACCACCTATGTGTACTTCTGTAGTGTGTGTTTATATTTATCACTATCTTATTTATAATTTTTTTAATCTTATTTTATATATTTCTTATTAACATTATATTTATTGTCATTTTATTATTATTATTAATTAATAAATTAATGTATTATTGGTTTTGTTATTTGATTTATTATTATTTGATTATAATTGTTTTTGTTATTAGTTTAATATGTGTCTTAATATAATAATTCATGATATTTATCATGTTTTGATTCATTATTATTTGAATATTATTGTTTTTGTTATTAGTTTAATATGTGTCTTAATATAATAATTCATGATATTTATCATGTTTTGATTCATTATTATTTGATTATTATTGTTTTTGTTATTAGTTTAATATGTGTCTTAATATAATTATTCATGATATTTATCATTATTTTATTTAAAATTATTAAAAATATTTTTTTTATTAGTTAAATATGTGTCTTAATATAGTTATTCATGATATTTATCATGTTTTGATTCATTATTATTTGATTATTATTGTTTTTGTTATTAGTTTAATATGTGTCTTAATAAAATAATTCATGATATTTATCATTATTTTATTCATTATTATTTGATTATTATCGTTTTTGTTATTAGTTTAATATGTGTCTTAATATAATAATTCATGATATTTATCATTATTTTATTCATTATTATTTGATTATTATCGTTTTTGTTATTAGTTTAATATGTGTCTTAATATAATAATTCATGATATTTATCATTATTTTATTTATTATTATTTGATTATTATCGTTTTTGTTATTAGTTTAATATGTGTCTTAATATAATAATTCATGATATTTATCATTATTTTATTCATTATTATTTGATTATTATCGTTTTTGTTATTAGTTTAATATGTGTCTTAATATAATAATTCATGATATTTATCATTATTTTATTTATTATTATTTGATTATTAACCTTTTTTGTTACTAGTTTAATATGTGTCTTAATATAATAATTCGTGATATTTATCATTATTTTATTCATTATTATTTGATTATTATCGTTTTTGTTATTAGTTTAATATGTGTCTTAATATAATAATTCATGATATTTATCATTATTTTATTTATTATTATTAGATTATTATTGTTTTTGTTACTAGTTTAATATGTGTCTTAATATAATAATTCATGATATTTATCATTATTTTATTTATAATTATTAAACTGAATTTTTTTATTAGTTTAATATGTGTCTTAATATAGTTATTCATGATATTTATCATTATTTCATTCATTATTATTTGATTATTATCGTTTTTGTTATTAGTTTAATATGTGTCTTAATACAATAATTCATGATATTTATCATTATTTTATTTATTATTATTTGATTATTATTGTTTTTGTTACTAGTTTAATATGTGTCTTAATATAATAATTCATGATATTTATCATTATTTTATTTATTATTATTTGATTATTATTGTTTTTGTTATTAGTTTAATATGTGTCTTAATATAATAATTCATGATATTTATCATTATTTTATTTATTATTATTTGATTATTATTGTTTTTGTTATTCGTTTAATATGTGTCTTAATATAATAATTCATGATATTTATCATTATTTTATTTATTATTATTTGATTATTATTGTTTTTGTTATTAGTTTAATATGTGTCTTAATATAATAATTCATGATATTTATCATTATTTTATTTATTATTATTTGATTATTATCGTTTTTGTTATTAGTTTAATATGTGTCTTAATATAATAATTCATGATATTTATCATTATTTTATTTATTATTATTTGATTATTATTGTTTTTGTTATTAGTTTAATATGTGTCTTAATATAATAATTCATGATATTTATCATTATTTTATTTATTATTATTTGATTATTATTGTTTTTGTTATTAGTTTAATATGTGTCTTAATATAATAATTCATGATATTTATCATTATTTCATTCATTATTATTTGATTATTATCGTTTTTGTTATTAGTTTAATATGTGTCTTAATACAATAATTCATGATATTTATCATTATTTTATTTATTATTATTTGATTATTATTGTTTTTGTTACTAGTTTAATATGTGTCTTAATATAATAATTCATGATATTTATCATTATTTTATTTATTATTATTTGATTATTATTGTTTTTGTTATTAGTTTAATATGTGTCTTAATATAATAATTCGTTATATTTATCATTATTTTATTTATTATTATTTGATTATTATTGTTTTTGTTACTAGTTTAATATGTGTCTTAATATAATTATTCATGATATTTATCATTATTTTATTTATTATTATTTGATTATTATTGTTTTTGTTACTAGTTTAATATGTGTCTTAATATAATTATTCATGATATTTATCATTATTTTATTTATAATTATTAAACAGAATTTTTTTTATTACTTTAATATGTGTCTTAATATAGTTATTCATGATATTTATCATTATTTCATTCATTATTATTTGATTATTATCGTTTTTGTTATTAGTTTAATATGTGTCTTAATATAATAATTCATGATATTTATCATTATTTTATTTATTATTATTTGATTATTATTGTTTTTGTTACTAGTTTAATATGTGTCTTAATATAATAATTCATGATATTTATCATTATTTTATTCATAATTATTAAACAGAATTTTTTTATTAGTTTAATATGTGTCTTAATATAGTTATTCATGATATTTATCATTATTTCATTCATTATTATTTGATTATTATTGTTTTTGTTACTAGTTTAATATGTGTCTTAATATAATAATTCATGATATTTATCATTATTTTATTTATTATTATTTGATTATTATTGTTTTTGTTACTAGTTTAATATGTGTCTTAATATAATAATTCATGATATTTATCATTATTTTATTTATTATTATTTTATTATTATTGTTTTTGTTACTAGTTTAATATGTGTCTTAATATAATAATTCATGATATTTATCATTATTTTATTTATTATTATTTGATTATTATTGTTTTTGTTATTAGTTTAATATGTGTCTTAATATAATAATTCGTTATATTTATCATTATTTTATTTATTATTATTTGATTATTATTGTTTTTGTTATTAGTTGAATATGTGTCTTAATATAATAATTCATGATATTTATCATTATTTTATTTATTATTATTTGATTATTATTGTTTTTGTTATTAGTTTAATATGTGTCTTAATATAATAATTCGTGATATTAATCATTATATTATTTATTATTATTTGATTATTATTGTTTTTGTTATTAGTTTAATATGTGTCTTAATATAATAATTCATGATATTTATCATTATTTTATTTATTATTATTTGATTATTATCGTTTTTGTTATTAGTTTAATATGTGTCTTAATATAATAATTCGTGATATTTATCATTATTTTATTTATTATTATTGATTTTATTATTAGTTTAATATGTGAACTGAATGTCTTAATCTAATAATTCATGATATGTATTATTATTTCATTTATTATTATTGTTTTTATTATTAGTTTAATATGTGAACTGAATGTCTTAATACATGAATATTCGTAAGTATATTTATATAAATACATATATCGTTTTTTCATCTTTTTTGTCAACTGCCGTAACAACTTGAATTTTCCCAATGAGGGAAAAACAAAGGTTTATCAGTTAATCAATATATTTTAGGATCTTCTTCTGTATGTTTAGTCCATCAGTTCTTCCATCAGTTCTTCCATCAGTTCTTCCATCAATTCTTCCATCTTTCTTCCTTATAATCCAGAGGTTGGTCATGGAGCTAAAAACTCAGGTTTCCTCCCAAACATGGCCAAAAGTACTTCTGTGAAAGATGTCAAGGTCACTTTAACTGACCACAGTTTTACTTTTTGTCACTCAAGACTGAGGTGTTCTTTGTGTTACAACTCATCTTAACTTTCAGTTTATTATGGTGTTTGCATATGAGATCAAAATAATTTTATTAAAAAAGATAAAAGGACAAATGGAAAATATTTCAGCTGCTCGTGATCATGTTTTTTCTGAACGTATACATATGTATCATTGATCATGTATAGAGGATTTCCGAGAAAGATTTAATGAAGACAAAACACATATCAATACATCAGATGGTGAAGGTTAGCAGCTCCTCGGCGGTTATTCTGAGTTGTTGGTAAACTGGAGACGATTCATCGTCTCTCCAGGACGACATCTTGATGGCAGCGATGTTTGTCTTCCCGCCAGCTAGAGTTGAGTCATCTAGTGACATATAGATCTACGTTCATGTGTGTCTGTGTTGTGTTCGTGAGCAAAACTGTTTTTTTTTTAGTGACTCAGTTCATTAAGTTCCCAAAATAAACAAGACTTTTGTCATGATTCATCATTGCAACTGTTTTTACTTTTTAGTTAAGCCACTATGTGGCGCCAGTCATTTTACTGGATGCCCAACTATAATAAGCGGATTTATATTTTAAAAACTTCAAATGAGATTTAACAGATTTAACATTCTAGATTAGATTAAATTACCGTATTTGCCGTACTGTAAAGTGCACTTAAAAGCCTTTAATTTTCTCAAAAAACGACAGTGCGCCTTATAATCCGGAGCGCTTTATATAATAATAATAATAATAATAATCTCTATTTATATAGCGCCTTTCTAGACATTAGCTGGTGGGTGACTTGTTTACAAACACTTTGGGCGGGATTATGTCATTGAGTCATCACAGGGTGGGATTTACGACTAACGTCACATCATGGCGGATGGCTATTGAGTAAGATTACTTCCACCGTTTTGAGCGAGTGTGTCTTGGTTGTTGTACACTGAAAATCACTCTGCTGCGCGCTCAACCAGTAATACACGTGTGTTCAACATGTCATACACCTGCGCTCTAGCTGTCATACATGCGCTCAACTTCACTGCTGCTCAACATTTGTCTGCTCACACCAGTCTCACACGCTGCTGCTTGAACACTTTTAAACATCATTCGTACATCGTTACGATGGGAGTCAACGGAGTTGTCAAAATGCTTGATAAAGTTTGACTTTATTTGACTGTTTAGTCGACATTAGCTCAGCTTTATCTAGTTGATGATAACACAACCCCAGTCAAACGTTTGACTATATCTTTTATTCTATGCACCTTATAATCCGGTGCAAACTATTTATGAAAACACTTCATAAATAGGCCATTCATTTAAGGTGCGCCTAAAAGTAAGTAAGTAAGTAAGTAAGTAAGTAAGTAATATTTATTTATATAGCGCTTTTCGAGACCAGGGTCACAAAGCGCTTTAACAATCAAAAAAATACTCAAAACAGTACATACTTCAAAGATCAAGACAACACCGAGAACAACACAGGAGTTCGAGAAATTCAAGGAAAAGCCTGAACAAATAGAAACGTCTTAAGATGTTTCTTAAAGGAGTCAGTAGATCATCAAGAGCAAAGAGAGAGAAGATCGTTCCAAAGCTTAGGAGCAACAGCCTGAAAAGATTTCTCTCCTCTGGTCCTGAGCCGTGTGCGAGGAACCATCAGTAGATTCTGATCCACAGACCTCAGAGCCCGAGCTGGGGTGTAAGGCTGGATCAGATCAGTGATGTAAGGAGGAGCCTGACCATGAATAGATCTGAAAGTAAGAACCAGAATTTTAAAGTTGATCCTGAAAGAAACTGGAAGCCAGTGAAGAGTTTTAAGGATCGGAGAAATGTGAGTTCTTCTACTAGAGCGGGTCAGAATTCTGGCTGCAGAGTTTTGAATCAACTGCAGACGAGACGATCCTTCTTGTTAAGACATGAAAACAAACTGTTACAATAGTCCAGACGAGAAGAAACAAACGCATGGATTACAAGCTCCAGGTCATGTTGTGACAACATTTTCCTAAGTTTAGAGATTTTTCTCAGTTGAAGGAAACAGTTTCTGGTCAGTTTTCTTCAGTGTCGAACAAGAGACATGTCTTTATCAAATACAACACCCAGGTTTCTCAGGCTCAGTTTGACAGACTGACCTAAGTCACCCAAGTACTGACTCAACCCTGGAATCTTATCATCAGGAACAATCACCAGAGTTTCAGTTTTGTCCACATTAAGCTGTAAAGTGTTTTCACTCATTGTTTGATTTCTAGCAAACAATTGACTAAGCTGTTCAGCCTTTGGGGCTCAGTTGGGTCAAAAGAGCAGTAGAGCTGGATGTCATCAGCAAAAATGTGATAAGAAACATCTGGAAATCTCTGAATGATTTTACCGAGGGGAATCAAGTACAGCAAAAAAAAGTGCGGAAAATACGATAGCTAGATTTATTAATCCCTCTGGAGATCTACTTCCAGTTCACAGAAGACGATAGAATGTACAGAAGTTTCATAAAAGCAAAAACAAGCGCAAAGTGCAAATAAAAAGAACAAAGTGCAAAGAGATAACAAAGTACAAATATAAAAAGCAGAGATGAAAGGAAATAACCTAATAAAGGAAAGGACCTGAAACTAACAAACATAGAATACATTCTTTAGTAATACATTGAAAAGGACATTTTTAAAAAACAGGCTTTTTTTTAAAACAAAATCGACTTCATTTGAAATTTTGCTGCAATTTCTTTTTCTTTTTCTTAGCATTTATCTAATGAAATTGGTTTAAAAGAAGGAGTGTCAAGAATCAGTGTTGTGTGTCAGAAACCATCACCGTGTATCAGAAACCATTATCGAAACATTGAATACCCAGCGCTAACAAGGACCAGACGGAGGCGTCACATCATCTGCAAAATAAGAAGTGATGGTTTCCTGTGGCCTTGACGGTTCCACCATCACAATCATACTTTGACTTGTTACTGGAAACCTTGACCAGACTCTGGTCGTAGAGAGCAGGAGTTCTGTGACTTAACCACCACTACCTCAGGCCGGGGACCCCCTTTGCAAAACATGCTTCAAACAATATAACAATATTTAAGCGTATACTTCCTTCATTTTATAAACTTATCAATATGTTTTGTTTGTTAAGCATATCTGGCAATTTTGTGTATTATTTGAATCAGTATTATTTTGTGTATTATTTGAATTAGTATTATTTGGGGTATTATTTTTAATCAGTATTATTTTAATCAGTATAATTTGGGGTATTATTTTTATCAGCATTATTTCTGTGCATTGTTTTTAATAAGTATTATTTTGTGTATTATTTTAATCAGAATTATTTGGGGTATTCTTTTTATCAGCATTATTTCTGTACATTGTTTTTAACCAGTATTATTTTGTGTATTATGCTAATCAGTATTATTTGGTGTATTATTTTAATCAGTATTATTTTGTGCATCATTTTAATCAGTATTATTGTGGGTATTATTTCTATCAGCATTATTTCTGTGTATTATTTTTAATCAGTATTATTTTGTGTATTATGCTAATCAGTATTATTTGGTGTATTATTTTAATCAGTATTATTTTAATAATCTTAATATTCTGTGGCTCATGTCATAGTGAGAGATGAACTGGTTTATGTTCGTTATAAATCATACTTTAGTTTTGTGTTAAACATAATATGTATGTCAGGAACATATAAGGATTCCAGATCCTACTGGATTCATATTTGTACTGTGACAAATACATAAAACCTCTCGATAGTCAAAGACGAGACTTTGACATTCGCTTTAAAGGACAAAAACTTTGTACGGAAACATTTAAATCCTGTACGATTTGTTCTTCCATCCCAACATAGACTTTAGACTTTATTGTCATTGCACAGGAAACACAGCAGTGAAACTGGCAACGAAATTTCGTTGCTTAGCAACCGTTAAAAAACACAGCAGAGAGATGTATATATGAAAAGTATAAATATAAATATTAATAAGTTAAAAATAGTGCAATATAGTATAAACAGAATAAATACATAACATTATAAATATTGCATATAATAATTAATGTATATAAAGTATAAATACAAATAGGTTAAGAATAGTGCTAATATGTTATCAATACAATAAATACATAATATTTTAAATATTGCATATAATAATTAATGTATATAAAGTATAAATACAAATAGGTTAAGAATAGTGCTAATATGCTATAAATAGAATAAATACATAATATTTTAAATATTGCATATAATAATTAATGTATATAAAGTATAAATACAAATAGGTTAAGAATAGTGCTAATATGTTATAAATAGAATAAATACATAATATTTTAAATATTGCATATAATAATTAATGTATATAAAGTATAAATACAAATAGGTTAAGAATAGTGCTAATATGTTATAAATAGAATAAATACATAATATTTTAAATATTGCATATAATAATTAATGTATATAAAGTATAAATACAAATAGGTTAAGAATAGTGCTAATATGTTATAAATAGAATAAATACATAATATTTTAAATATTGCATATAATAATTAATGTATATAAAGTATAAATACAAATAGGTTAAGAATAGTGCTAATATGTTATAAATAGAATAAATACATAATATTTTAAATATTGCATATAATAATTAATGTATATAAAGTATAAATACAAATAGGTTAACAATAGTGCTAATATGTTATAAATAGAATAAATACATAATATTTTAAATATTGCATATAATAATTAATGTATATAAAGTATAAATACAAATAGGTTAACAATAGTGCTAATATGTTATAAATAGAATAAATACATAATATTTTAAATATTGCATATAATAATTAATGTATATAAAGTATAAATACAAATAGGTTAAGAATAGTGCTAATATGTTATAAATAGAATAAATACATAATATTTTAAATATTGCATATAATAATTAATGTATATAAAGTATAAATACAAATAGGTTAAGAATAGTGCTAATATGCTATAAATAGAATAAATACATAATATTTTAAATATTGCATATAATAATTAATGTATATAAAGTATAAATACAAATAGGTTAAGAATAGTGCTAATATGTTATAAATAGAATAAATACATAATATTTTAAATAGTGCAACATTATCGCAGTAAAGCACATACGTGTGGAAGAACAAAGGTACAACTTAAACAAAACGCCAATAAGTGAGCATGAGCAACAGCAAGAGAGTGAATAAATGACTTGTTCTCGAAGTAGAATTATTAAAAAACCTCTGTTTTGGGTTTGAATCCAGCAACGTTGTGTATAGTTCGGACCTTTGCAAGATTGTTGCTGCTGTTCAATCGTCCTTTAAGCTCCCCTTTACTAAACATAACGTAGTGTAAGAAGCGAGAAGTCGTGATGCAGCTGCAGGAAGGAAAACCTTCTCTTTAAACCACATCGACGCTGCATTTTGACGCAACCTTTCCTGCAGATTATCTTTCACTCACGCCTTGATCTGACGAAGATAGTGTCTTTTAAACAAGTGTCCTTTAGACATGATTTAAAGTAGTTATATACAAGACTTTTCATCACAAGAATCCATATACAGTATGTGTACGACGTTAGGGGGATGAGAAAATATTGATGCGTTGATATAACACGATATATATATGGCTTTAAATCATTTTTTATTTTTTATTTGTTTATTCCTGTCTTGCAATTAAGCTTCCGGCCTCTGGATGGCAGCAGTCATTACGTCTTTAAATCCCATAAGATACAGTGACTACAGCAGTACTACACATATATACTCGTTACTACACTATCACAACACCAGAGTCAAGTACTCGACAATACTACACATTTATACTTGTTACTACACTATCACAACACCAGAGTCAAGTACTGGACAATACTACACATATATACTTGTTACTACACTATCACAACACCAGAGTCAAGTACTGGACAATACTACACATATATACTTGTTACTACACTATCACAACACCAGAGTCAAGTACTGGACAATACTACACATATATCCTTGTTACTACACTATCACAACACCAGAGTCAAGAACTCGACAATACTACACATATATACTTGTTACTACACTATCACAACACCAGAGTCAAGTACTCGACAATACTAAACATATATACTTGTTTCTACACTATCACAACACCAGAGTCAAGTACTGGACAATACTACACATATATACTTGTTACTACACTATCACAACACAAGAGTCAAGTACTCGTCAATACTACAAATATATCCTTGTTACTACACTATCACAACACAAGAGTCAAGTACTCGTCAATACTACAAATATATCCTTGTTACTACAGTATCATTATACATCACTATATATTGTATTGTTGTATCATGATACATATCAACAGTTTCTTACACAAATATCTAGAGTTCACACAATTTTACACAATACTTAACATTAATGTTCTATTGTTGATAGATGAAGATGAAAAAAAATAGTTTAAAAGAGTAAAAACAGAGTAAAAGCCACTTTGACAGCAAGAATAAATCTGGGATCTCTGACTTTTTATCGTCCTTTCATTTGCTGATATGAGTTTGACTGACATTAAGTAAAATGTTAAAGTATTGGTTTGATCTTATTCTCGACTGAGGAGTCATAACAGGTTAAATAAAGACTGGTTTAATGTTATAATAAATGACAAATGATTCAAGTTTATTCAAACGTAAATATGATGAAAACAACATGAATTATGAACCAGCACCAGAATATACATGTACATCTAAATAATAAACCTGTGAATGTCATTCATATATTTTACTTCTGGACTCGTTCATTGTGTTTCTCGCTCTCATTCCTGTTTATTTTCCTGTTGCAGGTGAAACAGATCATGGAAGAGGCTGTGACCAGGAAGTTCGTTCACGCCGACAGCAGCCACATCATCTCCTTCTGTGGTAAACAAGAATGATTTTATATCAATGTTGCACATCTGTGGTCAAGGACAGGTTGGTTAGTGTTTCAATTAGAGCACAGCATAGCATAGTATAATGCAGTACATAAAATAGTATAGCATAGCATAGTATAATGCAGTACATAAAATAGTATAGCATAGCATAGTATAATGCAGTACATAAAATAGTATAGCATAGCATAGTATAATGCAGTACATAAAATAGTATAGCATAGCATAGTATAATGCAGTACATAAAATAGTATAGCATAGCATAGTATAATGCAGTACATAAAATAGTATAGCATAGCATAGTATAATGCAGTACATAAAATAGTATAGCATAGCATAGTATAATGCAGTACATAAAATAGTATAGCATAGCATAGTATAATGCAGTACATAAAATAGTATAGCAGAGCATATATAGGACAAAGCAGTATTCAGCATAGCATAATGCAGTAGATAAAATAGTATAGCATAGCATAGCATAATGCAGTAAATAAAAAGTATACCATAGCATAGCATAGCATATATAGCACAAAGCAGTATATAGCATAGCATAATGCAGTAGATAGTATAGCATAATGCAGTACATACAATAGTATAACAGAGCATAGCACAGCATATATAGCACAAAGCGGTATATAGCATAGCATAATGCAGTACTTAGCATAGCCTAATGCAGAACATAAAATAGTATAGCACAAAGCAGTATATAGCATAGCATAGCATAATGCAGTACATAAAATAGTGTAGCATAGCATAGCACAGCATAGATAGCATAATGCAGTATATAGCATAACATAGCATAGCAGAACATAACATATCTTATTTTATAGCAAAGCCTAGCATAGTGCAGGATATTATAGGATATTATAGGCATAGCATAGTATAGCATATCATATCCTATTATAGGCTTAGCATAGCATAGTATAGCCTATTATAGGCGTTGCATAGCACAGCATAGCATAGCCTATTATAGGCTTAGCATAGCATAGCCTATTATAGGCTTAGCATAGCATAGCCTATTATAGGCTTAGCATAGCAAATCTTATTAAAGCATAGCACAAATGAGTGTATGTATGTCCATCACTGGTCACCAACATATAACATATTTCCGTAGAGTCTCGTGCTCGTGTTGCTCGACTCAACACAAGTGTTGCAGCAGATGTTTGGACGTGTGTTGATGGAGCTGAAGGTCGACACAGACGTGGTCACATGTTCAGACTTCCTTCATTTACAAACTGATCACAGTCTCACACGAGTCCACTATGTGTGTGTCTATCTTTGAGAAGCTCATGAGAAGGTGTTGAAACCAGTGTGTGTCTCATCTTTCGTAGCCTAGCAACCGTCCACAGTGTGTTTCCATCCCAGCCATCTGTGCTCTCACCTGTCAACATGAGAAGCTAACATGTCTTCTGGTGCCAGCTGTGGTGGAGAGAAGCTAACATTTCTTCTGGTGTCATCTGTGGTGGAGAGAAGCTAACATGAAGCTAACATGTCTTCTGGTGTCAGCTGTGGTGGAGAGAAGCTAACATGAAGCTAACATGTCTTCTGGTGTCAGCTGTGGTGGAGAGAAGCTAACATGTCTTCAGGTGTCAGCTGTGGTGGAGAAAAGCTAACATGTCTTCTGGTTTCAGCTGTGGTGGAGAGAAGCTAACATGTCTTCTGGTGTCATCTGTGGTGGAGATAAGCTAACATGAAGCTAACATGTCTTCTGGTGTCAGCTGTGGTGTAGAGAAGCTAACATGTCTTCTGATGTCAGCTGTGGTGGAGAGAAGCTAACATGTCTTCAGGTGTCAGCTGTGGTGGAGAAAAGCTAACATGTCTTCTGGTTTCAGCTGTGGTGGAGAGAAGCTAACATGTCTTCTGGTGTCATCTGTGGTGGAGAGAAGCTAACATGAAGCTAACATGTCTTCTGGTGTCAGCTGTGGTGTAGAGAAGCTAACATGTCTTCTGATGTCAGCTGTGGTGGAGAGAAGCTAACATGTCTTCTGGTTTCAGCTGTGGTGGAGAAAAGCTAACTTGTCTTCTGGTTTCAGCTGTGGTGGAGAGAAGCTAACATGTCTTCTGGTGTCATCTGTGTTGGAGAGAAGCTAGCATGAAGCTAACATGTCTTCTGGTGTCAGCTGTGGTGGAGAAAAGCTAACTTGTCTTCTGGTTTCAGCTGTGGTGGAGAGAAGCTAACATGTCTTCTGGTGTCATCTGTGTTGGAGAGAAGCTAGCATGAATCTAACATGTCTTCTGGTGTCAGCTGTGGTGGAGAGAAGCTAACATGTCTTCTGGTGTCAGCTGTGGTGGAGAGAAGCTAACATGTCTTCTGGTGTCAGCTGTGGTGTAGAGAAGCTAACATTTCTTCTGGTGTCAGCTGTGGTGGAGAGAAGCTAACATGTCTTCTGGTGTCATCTGTGGTGGAGAGAAGCTAGCATGAATCTAACATGTCTTCTGGTGTCAGCTGTGGTGGAGAGAAGCTAACATGTCTTCTGGTGTCAGCTGTGGTGGAGAGAAGCTAACATGTCTTCTGGTGTCAGCTGTGGTGGAGAGAAGCTAACATGAAGCTAACATGTCTTCTGGTGTCAGCTGTGGTGGAGAGAAGCTAACATGAAGCTAACATGTCTTCTGGTGTCATCTGTGGTGGAGAGAAGCTAACATGTCTTCTGGTGTCAGCTGTGGTGGAGAGAAGCTAACATGAAGCTAACATGTCTTCTGGTGTCATCTGTGGTGGAGAGAATGTAACATGTCTTCTGGTATCAGCTGTGGTGGAGAGAATGTAACATGTCTTCTGGTATCAGCTGTGGTGGAGAGAAGCTAACATGAATCTAACATGTCTTCTGGTGTCATCTGTGGTGTAGAGAAGCTAGCATGAATCTAACATGTCTTCTGGTGTTAGCTGTGGTGTACAGAATCTAACATGTCTTCTGGTGTCAGCTGTGGTGTAGAGAAGCTAGCATGAATCTAACATGTCTTCTGGTGTCAGCTGTGGTGGAGAGAATCTAACATGTCTTCTGGTGTCAGCTGTGGTGTAGAGAATCTAACATGTCTTCTGGTGTCAGCTGTGGTGTAGAGAAGCTAACATGTCTTCTGGTGTCAGCTGTGGTGTAGAGAAGCTAACATGAAGCTAACATGTCTTCTGGTGTCAGCTGTGGTGGAGAGAAGCTAACATGAAGCGAACATGTCTTCTGGTGTCAGCTGTGGTGTAGAGAATCTAACATGTCTTCTGGTGTCAGCTGTGGTGTAGAGAAGCTAGCATGAATCTAACATGTCTTCTGGTGTCAGCTGTGGTGGAGAGAATCTAACATGTCTTCTGGTGTCAGCTGTGGTGTAGAGAATCTAGCATGTCTTCTGGTGTCAGCTGTGGTGTAGAGAAGCTAACATGTCTTCTGGTGTCAGCTGTGGTGGAGAGAATCTAACATGTCTTCTGGTGTCAGCTGTGGTGTAGAGAATGTAACATGTCTTCTGGTGTCAGCTGTGGTGGAGAGAAGCTAACATGTCTTCTGGTATCAGCTGTGGTGTAGAGAAGCTAGCATGAATCTAACATGTCTTCTGGTGTCAGCTGTGGTGGAGAGAATCTAACATGTCTTCTGGTGTCAGCTGTGGTGTAGAGAAGCTAACATGAAGCTAACATGTCTTCTGGTATCAGCTGTGGTGGAGAGAAGCTAACATGAAGCTAACATGTCTTCTGGTGTCAGCTGTGGTGGAGAGAAGCTAACATGAAGCTAACATGTCTCCTGGTGTCAACTGTGGTGGAGAGAAGCTAACATGTCTTCTGGTGTCATCTGTGGTGGAGAGAAGCTAACATGAATCTAACATGTATTCTGGTGTCAGCTGTGGTGTAGAGAAGCTAACATGAAGCTAACATGTCTTCTGGTGTCAGCTGTGGTGTAGAGAATCTAACATGTCTTCTAGTGTCAGCTGTAGTGGAGAGAAGCTAACATGTCTTCTGGTGTCATCTGTGGTGGAGAGAATCTAACATGAATCTAACATGTCTTCTGGTGTCAGCTGTGGTGGAGAGAAGCTAACATGTCTTCTGGTGTCATCTGTGGTGGAGAGAAGCTAAAATGAATCTAACATGTATTCTGGTGTCAGCTGTGGTGTAGAGAAGCTAACATGAAGCTAACATGTCTTCTGGTGTCAGCTGTGGTGTAGAGAATCTAACATGTCTTCTAGTGTCAGCTGTAGTGGAGAGAAGCTAACATGTCTTCTGGTGTCATCTGTGGTGGAGAGAATCTAACATGAATCTAACATGTCTTCTGGTGTCAGCTGTGGTGGAGAGAAGCTAACATGTCTTCTGGTGTCATCTGTGGTGGAGAGAAGCTAACATGAAGCTAACATGTCTTCTGGTGTCAGCTGTGGTGGAGAGAAGCTAACATGAAGCTAACATGTCTTCTGGTGTCAGCTGTGGTGGAGAGAAGCTAACATGTCTTCAGGTGTCAGCTGTGGTGGAGAAAAGCTAACATGTCTTCTGGTTTCAGCTGTGGTGGAGAGAAGCTAACATGTCTTCTGGTGTCATCTGTGGTGGAGATAAGCTAACATGAAGCTAACATGTCTTCTGGTGTCAGCTGTGGTGTAGAGAAGCTAACATGTCTTCTGATGTCAGCTGTGGTGGAGAGAAGCTAACATGTCTTCAGGTGTCAGCTGTGGTGGAGAAAAGCTAACATGTCTTCTGGTTTCAGCTGTGGTGGAGAGAAGCTAACATGTCTTCTGGTGTCATCTGTGGTGGAGAGAAGCTAACATGAAGCTAACATGTCTTCTGGTGTCAGCTGTGGTGTAGAGAAGCTAACATGTCTTCTGATGTCAGCTGTGGTGGAGAGAAGCTAACATGTCTTCAGGTGTCAGCTGTGGTGGAGAAAAGCTAACTTGTCTTCTGGTTTCAGCTGTGGTGGAGAGAAGCTAACATGTCTTCTGGTGTCATCTGTGTTGGAGAGAAGCTAGCATGAATCTAACATGTCTTCTGGTGTCAGCTGTGGTGGAGAGAAGCTAACATGTCTTCTGGTGTCAGCTGTGGTGGAGAGAAGCTAACATGTCTTCTGGTGTCAGCTGTGGTGTAGAGAAGCTAACATTTCTTCTGGTGTCAGCTGTGGTGGAGAGAAGCTAACATGTCTTCTGGTGTCATCTGTGGTGGAGAGAAGCTAGCATGAATCTAACATGTCTTCTGGTGTCAGCTGTGGTGGAGAGAAGCTAACATGTCTTCTGGTGTCAGCTGTGGTGGAGAGAAGCTAACATGTCTTCTGGTGTCAGCTGTGGTGGAGAGAAGCTAACATGAAGCTAACATGTCTTCTGGTGTCAGCTGTGGTGGAGAGAAGCTAACATGAAGCTAACATGTCTTCTGGTGTCATCTGTGGTGGAGAGAAGCTAACATGTCTTCTGGTGTCATCTGTGGTGGAGAGAAGCTAACATGTCTTCTGGTGTCAGCTGTGGTGGAGAGAAGCTAACATGAAGCTAACATGTCTTCTGGTGTCATCTGTGGTGGAGAGAATGTAACATGTCTTCTGGTATCAGCTGTGGTGGAGAGAATGTAACATGTCTTCTGGTATCAGCTGTGGTGGAGAGAAGCTAACATGAATCTAACATGTCTTCTGGTGTCATCTGTGGTGTAGAGAAGCTAGCATGAATCTAACATGTCTTCTGGTGTTAGCTGTGGTGTACAGAATCTAACATGTCTTCTGGTGTCAGCTGTGGTGTAGAGAAGCTAGCATGAATCTAACATGTCTTCTGGTGTCAGCTGTGGTGGAGAGAATCTAACATGTCTTCTGGTGTCAGCTGTGGTGTAGAGAATCTAACATGTCTTCTGGTGTCAGCTGTGGTGTAGAGAAGCTAACATGTCTTCTGGTGTCAGCTGTGGTGTAGAGAAGCTAACATGAAGCTAACATGTCTTCTGGTGTCAGCTGTGGTGGAGAGAAGCTAACATGAAGCGAACATGTCTTCTGGTGTCAGCTGTGGTGTAGAGAATCTAACATGTCTTCTGGTGTCAGCTGTGGTGTAGAGAAGCTAGCATGAATCTAACATGTCTTCTGGTGTCAGCTGTGGTGGAGAGAATCTAACATGTCTTCTGGTGTCAGCTGTGGTGTAGAGAATCTAGCATGTCTTCTGGTGTCAGCTGTGGTGTAGAGAAGCTAACATGTCTTCTGGTGTCAGCTGTGGTGGAGAGAATCTAACATGTCTTCTGGTGTCAGCTGTGGTGTAGAGAATGTAACATGTCTTCTGGTGTCAGCTGTGGTGGAGAGAAGCTAACATGTCTTCTGGTATCAGCTGTGGTGTAGAGAAGCTAGCATGAATCTAACATGTCTTCTGGTGTCAGCTGTGGTGGAGAGAATCTAACATGTCTTCTGGTGTCAGCTGTGGTGTAGAGAAGCTAACATGAAGCTAACATGTCTTCTGGTATCAGCTGTGGTGGAGAGAAGCTAACATGAAGCTAACATGTCTTCTGGTGTCAGCTGTGGTGGAGAGAAGCTAACATGAAGCTAACATGTCTCCTGGTGTCAACTGTGGTGGAGAGAAGCTAACATGTCTTCTGGTGTCATCTGTGGTGGAGAGAAGCTAACATGAATCTAACATGTATTCTGGTGTCAGCTGTGGTGTAGAGAAGCTAACATGAAGCTAACATGTCTTCTGGTGTCAGCTGTGGTGTAGAGAATCTAACATGTCTTCTAGTGTCAGCTGTAGTGGAGAGAAGCTAACATGTCTTCTGGTGTCATCTGTGGTGGAGAGAATCTAACATGAATCTAACATGTCTTCTGGTGTCAGCTGTGGTGGAGAGAAGCTAACATGTCTTCTGGTGTCATCTGTGGTGGAGAGAAGCTAAAATGAATCTAACATGTATTCTGGTGTCAGCTGTGGTGTAGAGAAGCTAACATGAAGCTAACATGTCTTCTGGTGTCAGCTGTGGTGTAGAGAATCTAACATGTCTTCTAGTGTCAGCTGTAGTGGAGAGAAGCTAACATGTCTTCTGGTGTCATCTGTGGTGGAGAGAATCTAACATGAATCTAACATGTCTTCTGGTGTCAGCTGTGGTGGAGAGAAGCTAACATGTCTTCTGGTGTCATCTGTGGTGGAGAGAAGCTAACATGAAGCTAACATTTCTTCTGGTGTCAGCTGTGGTGGAGAGAAGCTAACATGAAGCTAACATGTCTTCTGGTGTCAGCTGTGGTGGAGAGAAGCTAACATGTCTTCTGGTGTCATCTGTGGTGGAGAGAAGCTAACATGAAGCTAACATGTCTTCTGGTGTCATCTGTGGTGGAGAGAAGCTAACATGAATCTAACATGTCTTCTGGTGTCAGCTGTGGTGGAGAGAAGCTAACATGAATCTAACATGTCTTCTGGTGTCAGCTGTGGTGGAGAGAAGCTAACATGAATCTAACATGTCTTCTGGTGTCATCTGTGGTGGAGAGAAGCTAACATGAATCTAACATGTCTTCTGGTGTCAGCTGTGGTGGAGAGAAGCTAACATGTCTTCTGGTGTCATCTGTGGTGGAGAGAAGCTAACATGAATCTAACATGTCTTCTGGTGTCATCTGTGGTGGAGAGAATCTAACATGTCTTCTGGTGTCAGCTGTGGTGGAGAGAATCTAACATGTCTTCTGGTGTCAGCTGTGGTGGAGAGAAGCTAACATGTCTTCTGGTGTCATCTGTGGTGGAGAGAATCTAACATGTCTTCTGGTGTCAGCTGTGGTCGAGGCCTGCGTTCTCCACGGGTTGAGGCGACGGATCGCGGGTCTTCTGTGCAGCAACAAGGTCGCGGCTCTCTTCATGAAGGTCGCCAAGACCTTCTCTCCGGCCGAGCAGCTGTGCCAGAAGGTCCAGGAGCTGGAGCAGCTGGTGGAGAACAGGTGAGACGTGGACACATCAGTAGAAACTCAACGTTCGCCTCCATTTCCTTCTGGTTTCCGCAGCAAACAGAACAACTCGTCGCTGAGCAACGATCGCAGCCGTCAGGCCAAGTTAGGGAACCTTCCTCCTCAGGCGCTCAGACACCTGTGGGTCCGAACGGCTCTGATGGAGAAACTTCTGGACAAGATCGTCTTGTACTTGGTGGAGAACAGCAGGTGTGTCGTTAATGTATAGATGATATTATTTCATTTATGTTACCATGACGATGAAGTATACAAGTGTCACCATGTGATGCTTTAACTTTGAATTATTTATTGAAATTATGTTTGTTTTTTTAAGGAATTAAATCATTTATTTTTAACAATTGAATTCAATCATTTCTATATTAAAATGTATTTTTTTTATATAATTTAATTGAAAAAATTAAATATTTTAAGAATTAATATTTTTAATTTTAATTGAGAATTCTCAAAAATAAATGTCTTATATTCAATATTTTTCACGATAGTCTTTTCAATTCAATATATAAATGTTGGTATAATACTGAAACCAGACAATATCAACAGAGCACCGAGCTACGTGATCAAACTTTCAGCTAATCGTTCAACAAAATTGATTTTCTAAAATGTTTTTTTTTAATTATTGAAATTACGATATCAAACTTAAACATACCTTATTTTAGCATAGCATGGCAAAAGATAGCATAGCATAACGTAGCATAGCATAGCATAAAACAGCATCTCATTGCATAGCAAAACATAGCATAGCAAAACATAGCATAGCATTAAAAAACATAACATAGCATAGCATAGCATAGCAAAAAACATAACATAGCATAGCATAGTATAGCATAGTATAGCAAAAACATAGCATAGCATAGTATAGCAAAAACATAACATAGCATAGTATAGCATAGCATAGCATAGTATAGCAAAAACATAGCATAGCATAGTATAGCAAAAACATAACATAGCATAGCATAGTATAGAAAAAACATAGCATAGCATAGTATAGCAAAAACATAACATAGCATAGCATAGTATAGAAAAAACATAGCATAGCATAGTATAGCAAAAACATAACATAGCATAGCATAGCATAGTATAGCAAAAACATAGCATAGCATAGTATAGCAAAAACATAACATAGCATAGCATAGCATAGTATAGCAAAAACATAGCATAGCATAGTATAGCAAAAACATAACATAGCATGGCATTGTATAGAAAAACATAGCATAGCATAGTATAGCAAAAACATAACATAGCATAGCATAGCATAGTATAGCAAAAACATAGCATAGCATAGTATAGCAAAAACATAACATAGCATAGCATAGCATAGTATAGCAAAAACATAGCATAGCATAGCAGACAAAAAAAATATTGAATTCAATGTTTGGAAAAAAGATGATAAAACAACATCAATAATTCAATATTCTGATTCCACTGATATTCTTTCTTGTAAATCCCATCCGTCGTCTCCGCCTCAGTTGTTGAAGTTACGATGTTTGTTCATCTTCGTAAAACAATGTGTATTTTTGTCAACTCAGCTCGTTCTACGAGAGGGAAGCCATGCTGTTGGATCCTGTGGACGGACCCATCCTCGCGTCTCTACTGGGTACAGATCCTTCCACTCGTGTCAGAAGAAAGACATTCAATGCTTTTTATTTTCAGTCACGATCGAACCAAATATAAACCTTAGGACAGAACGTACGTCGAAGAAGAAGAAGCTCATGTTGAACATGTTGGTGCTTCAGACCATTATGTATTTGATAGAACATTGACATGTGTTGATAACAGATGTTGGTGTGAATTCATTATTTCTAGATTCATTTCTTTTTTCTCAACATCATTTTAAAGTTGCAATTTTCTTTAAATCACTAACATTTTTACTTTTTGTTTGGTTAATAATTTGTGGAGCTCAAGAAAAAAAACCTTTGTGTTCATCAGTCTCTTAAACTTAAAATGTTGTTTTGTGTCATCACAATATTTTAAATGTTTGAAGTTTGGATTTTTGTTTAATTCTAATGTTGTTTATTATATTTTTTATTTATTTAAATAATTACATTTAATACGTTTTATGTTGAAAGGTGGAATATTTTTTTTAATTCATAAATTTAAAATTTGTAATATTTTATAAATTAATGCATTTTTACTTTCTCATAGAGTTTGATATTGAACATTATATTATTTATATTGAATTTAGAAAGTTGATGTTTGAATAAATTAAATTAGAATATCAAAGTCTGTGTAAAAAAACCCGGTAAAACTCAATTATTAAAGAAAAGAAAACCATAGAAATACAAATAATTGTGTTATTTGTTATATGAAATGTAATGCTTTAAACAAAAAACAACACAAACATATACATATTAAAATGATAAAACTAAAATTTCAGAATATTCATATAAAATGGTAAATAATTTAACATTTTAAACAGTTTTTTAAAAGCACAATAATTGGTCTTAATATTCAAGTTCAGTGTGTTTTGTTGATATTATTGTGAAGAGATCATTGTTACAAAGTTATTAAAAACGTTCAATATCAAAAGCAAACTTGTCTCCAACATGTCGTCCAAACCGTGTTCTAGTCGGACCTTGTGCGCTGGAGTACACTAGAGTCAAGACTGCAGACCACTACTGGACCGATCCCTCCGCCGACGAGCTGGTGCAGCGACATCGCATCCACAGCGGCCACTGTCGGCAGGACTCGCCCTCCAGACGACCGGCGCTGGTAAAGAAAACAAGAAACGCTTCTATGAAAACAAAACGACTCCTGGTTCTGTCTTCTCATCAGATCCAGAAGAGACAGTCCAGCGGCAGCATGGACGACCGTCCGCTGACCTGGGCCAGAGAGTACGTGGAGTCCTTGCACCAGAACTCAAGAGCCACCTTGTTGTTCGGCAAGAACAACGTCCTGGTGCAGCCGGTAGGTTTCTCTCTTCAGGCCTCAGTGTTGAGTCGTAAGTTTAAATAAATACATCCAGATAATAACAATTGTTGTTAAAATGAACCCCACGATAAACAAGAGACCAGTTTACTCTGAATATACGTCGAGATCATTGTGTAGTCAAGCCTAACTCGTGTTGCCAGAGGGACGACATGGAGGGTACCATACCCGTCTCCGTAGTATTATACCTCGAGTCTCAGTAGTATTACTTTGTAAGGCTCCCTATTATTATACCTCGAGTCTCAGTAGTATTACTTTGTAAGGGTCCGTAGTATTATACCTCGAGTCTCAGTAGTATTACTTTGTAAGGCTCCCTAGTATTATACCTCGAGTATCAGTAGTATTACTTTGTAAGGCTCCGTAGTATTATTCCTCGAGTCTCAGTAATATTACTTTGTAAGGGTCCGTCGTATTATTCCTCGAGTCTCAGTAGTATTACTTTGTAAGGCTCCGTCGTATTATTCCTCCAGTCTCAGTAGTATTACTTTGTAAGGCTCCGTCGTATTATTCCTCAAGTCTCAGTAGTATTACTTTGTAAGGGTCTGTAGTATTATACCTCGAGTCTCAGTAGTATTACTTTGTAAGGCTCCGTAGTATTATTCCTCAAGTCTCAGTAGTATTACTTTTTAAGGCTCCCTAGTATTATACCTCGAGTCTCAGTAGTATTACTTTGTAAGGGTCCATAGTATTATTCCTCGAGTCTCAGTAGTATTACTTTATTAGGGTCCGTAGTATTATTCCTCGAGTCTCAGTAGTGTTACTTTGTAAGAGTCCCTAGTATTATTCCTCGAGTCTCAGTAGTAATACTTTGTAAGAGTCCCTAGTATTATTCCTCTAGTCTCAGTAGTATTACTCTGTAAGGCTCCCTAGTATTATTCCTCGAGTCTCAGTAGTATTACTTTGTCAGGGTCCGTAGTATTATTCCTCGAGTCTATGTAGTATTACTTTGTAAGGCTCCCTAGTATTATACCTCGAATCTCAGTAGTATTTCTTTGTAAGGGTCCATAGTATTATTCCTCGAGTCTCAGTAGTATTACTCTGTAAGGCTCCCTAGTATTATACCTCAAGTCTCAGTAGTATTACTTTGCAAGGGTCCGTAGTATTATTCCTCGAGTCTCAGTAGTATTACTCTGTAAGCCTCCCTAGTATTATTCCTCGAGTCTCAGTAGTATTTCTTTGTTAGGGTCCGTAGTATTATTCCTCGAGTCTCAGTAGTATTACTTTGTAAGGCTCCGTAGTATTATTCCTCGAGTCTCAGTAGTATTACTTTGTAAGGGTCTGTAGTATTATACCTCGAGTCTCAGTATTATTACTTTGTAAGGCTCCGTAGTATTATTCCTCAAGTCTCAGTAGTATTACTATGTAAGGGTCCGTAGTATTATACCTCGAGTCTCAGTAGTATTTCTTTGTTAGGGTCCGTAGTATTATTCCTCGAGTCTCAGTAGTATTACTTTGTAAGGCTCCGTAGTATTATTCCTCGAGTCTCAGTAGTATTACTTTGTAAGGCTCCGTAGTATTATTCCTCGAGTCTCAGTAGTATTACTTTGTAAGGGTCCGTAGTATTATTCCTCTAGTCTCAGTAGTATTACTCTGTAAGGCTCCCTAGTATTATTCCTGGGGTCTCAGTAGTATTACTCTGTAAGGCTCCCTAGTATTATTCCTGGGGTCTCAGTAGTAATACTCCTCGATACTGTGTTGCCAGAGGGACGACATGGAGGCCATCCCAGGATACCTGTCTCTGCATCAGACCGCCGACCTCATGACGCTCAAGTGGACTCCTAACCAGCTGATGAACGGAAACGTGGGCGAGCTGGACTCCGAGAGAAGGTTGACAAGAGTCCATTAAGGGGGACTTGTTGTGTAAACACCTGCTGACAGACTCTCCCTGCAGTGTTTACTGGGACTACGCCATGACCATCCGTCTGGAGGAGATTGTGTACCTGCACTGTCACCAACAAGGTACTAGTGTGTAGAAGTATTTCATGAGAGTTTATTTGAACATTTCAAAAGTTGAAACTTTTAGTTATTTATTGAAATGTTGTTGTTTTTTTTTTCAAGCATTTATTTCATTTTTTAAATAAGTAAAATAAATTGATTATTTGGTTATATTGGTTATTTTTTACATTATATTTTTATTATGACATTTTGAATAGTAAAAATACATTCTATGCTATACAATGCTATGCTATGTTTTGCTACGCTATGCTATGAATAAGGTATGTTAAAGTTTGATATTCTAATTTCAATAATTCAAAAAAACTTTTGAATCTATTTTGTTTTATTTTTAAGGTTTTTAATAACACGTACAGTACAGCACAATTTAAAGGTTTACTTATTGTTCGGAATAATTGAATTAGTATTTTCAAAATAAATTACTTTCGTACACATAGAGTTTGATGTTCAAATTCCAGTTTGATCAGTTTCTCTGTGATCTGTTGGTTTTGTCTTGTGACTCGATTACAACATTTATATATTGAATTTAAAAGACTATCGTTTAAAAATATTGATTTTAGAAAATTCTTGTTTGAGTTATTTAAATAGGAGCCTCAAAAAAAATGTATTCATTAAAAAATATTTGAAAATCCAAAATTAAATTATATTCAATATTCAAATTAATTAAAAATTCAATTATAAAAAAGGGAACCTTTGAATAAACAAATTATTGAATTAAATTATTCAAATAAAAAATTTAATTAAATGCTTAAAAAAAACAACAACAAGTCATTTGAAACATTTGAAATGTTAAGTTCAATCGTTGAATATTCCGACACTTATTTACTACTACCTTACCTTACCTTACCTTACCTTACCTTACATTACTTCTAATTTGATTATTACTTATAAAGTGAGAACACTGAGTGAGCAGATGTTTCCACAGTCACCAGTGGGGGGACGGTGGTTCTGGTGAGCCAGGATGGAATCCAGAGACCTCCTCTGCACTTCCCCAAAGGTGGTCACCTGCTCCAGTTCCTGACCTGCCTGGAGACCGGGCTGCTCCCTCACGGGCAGCTGGACCCCCCACTGTGGAACCAGCGAGGGAAGGTCTGAGCGACTCGTTGAACAATCGTTCGTCTGACGGTCGATAATCGTCTTTTCTGCATTTGGTTTGCAGGGAAAAGTTTTCCCCAAGTTGAGGAAGAGAAGTCCTCACGGGTCATGTGACTCTGTGTCGGACAAAGAGGACGAGGAAGCCACGGATTACGTGTTTCGGATCCTGTTTCCTGGCAATCAGATGGAGTTAAGTAAGTTCTCTCAACACCTGCTGCCATTTTCTTCTGCTCAACCTTTGAGGCTGAACAAGATCTCTGCTGGACGCCTCCCTTGGCTCCTCCCCATCACCTCGATGTAGAGTCCTGAAGCAGTAGTATTACTCTGTAGTATTGTTTCGCAGGTCTCTGTAGTATTACTCCGTGAGTCACCTAAGCATTACTCCGCGTGTCTCCATAGTATTAATCCACAAGTCTCTGTAGTATTACTCCGCGAGTCACGTAAGTATTACTCCACAAGTCTCTCTAGTATTACTCCACGAGTCTCAGTAGTATTACTCCACGAGTCTCCGTAGTATTACTCCACCAGTCACGTAAGTATTACTCCACAAGTCTCTCTAGTATTACTCCACGAGTCTCAGTAGTATTACTCCACGAGTCTCCGTAGTATTACTCCACGAGTCACGTAAGTATTACTCCACAAGTCTCTCTAGTATTACTCCACGAGTCTCAGTAGTATTACTCCACGAGTCTCCGTAGTATTACTCCGTGAGTCTCCATAGTATTTCTCCATGAGTCTCCATAGTATTACTCTGCGAGTCACCTAAGTATTACTCCGCGTGTCTCTGTAGTATTACTCTACGAGTCTCCGTAGTATTACTCCACGAGTCTCCATAGTTTTACAATGTGAGTCTCCATAGTATTACTCCAAGAGTCTCCATAGTATTACTCCGCAAGTCACCTTAGTATTACTCTACGAGCCTCTGTAGTATCACTCCGCGAGTCTCCGTAGTATTTCTCCATGAGTTTCTATAGTATTACTCCGCAAGTCTATGTAGTATTACTCTTTAAGACTTTTAAGTATTACTAAGCAAGACCGTGTTGTATTACTCTGTGAGGCTCCATAATATTACTCCAAAAGGCTTTGTTTTTATTATGACTCTGTGATTCTCTGTAGTATTACTTTATAAGTCTCTGTACTATTACCCCACAAGGCTTTGTAGTATTATTCTTTGAGTCGCCGTAGTAATACTCTGCAAGGTTTTAGTATTGGTCCGCAAGTCTCCGTAGTATTACTAGGCGAGGCGCCATAGTATTACTCTGCTTATTGCTAGTAATAATCCTGTGCGTCTAATGGTAAAAAAAAACGACGTTATGCTAATGAACCAGTATTTGTCAGTCCAAGATACTGCACCTGGACACACCTGGACTCACCTGGACACAGCATTGTTATGACTCTTGTGATCATGTGACCAGTGGCTCTGGAGCTGATGGACCAGAGCATCAACATGTGGCAGCCCACCCCCAGGAAGTCCTCGTGCTCCTCGTGCTCGCAGAACGGCTCGTCGGACGGATCTCTGCCCAACGGATGCAACCAGGAGAGGTACGTGAGCCGCGGCTCCTTGTTCTTCAGCATCTTCAGGACCTTTGTTGTGGACCAGGGCTCCGTTGAAGCTGCTCTGCGACACCATGAAGTACCAGATCATCTCCAGGGCCTTCTACGGATGTGAGTCCGACTCCCTGCTCGTGTCTCCGTGGCGATGATAACGACTGTTCTGATTGGACCCCTCAGGGCTGGCCTACTGCCGGCACCTGTCCACGGTCCGCACGCACCTGTCGGCTCTGGTCAACACCACCATCGTGGACCCGGATGTTCCGTGCGACGCTCGCGGAGGTTTGTCTCCGGAGGTTTGGAGCAGGTTCTTGAAGGACAGCAGCGTGAGTGACATCCATCACTGTCAGGGGCTTCAGAGTTATGACTGATAACTTTGAGTGATTCCATTTAAAGCAAACAATTAAATTGCATTTGAAACATTTCGTTCTATAATTTCATATAAGGTTGAATTTGTTTTGAGAGTCATTTAATTTAGAAAATAATATAAATATAATACTTTCAGATGAATCAATTATTTTTCATACAAATTACAATAATTAAAAATTATGTTGAAATTATTTTTTTAAGCATTGAAATATGTTTTTTTAAATACTTTAATTCAATAATTTGTATTTTTAAAGCTTGAATTCTTTTTTACACAGAGTTTGATATTTTAATTCCAACAGTTCAAAAACATATTTTTTAAATTCAAGCTTGTTTTAAATCTTTTAAATTCAATAAAGAAAATTCAATATATTGTCACCAGACAAAACCAAAAGAGTTGAATTTAAAATACCACGAATTACCAAAATAATTGAATTCTGATCATTTATTTTCAAACTATTTTAGATACAGTATCAAACTACACGTGAAATATTTTGACATATTTTGAAAAACTAGCCATATTTAATTAAAATGTTTTTTTAAATGAAATGTTTGAAAAACAAAAATGTCAACAGTTGAAGAGTTAAATAAGTATTACTCCATGAGTCTCTGTAGTATAACTCTGTGAGTCTCTGTATTATTTCTCTGCGAGTCATCTTAGTATTATTACGCGAGTATATGTAGTATTACTCCACAATGGTTTGTAGTATTATTCCTCTAGTCTCAGTAGTTTTACTCTGCGGGTCTATGTAGTTTTACTCCGGAAGGCTTTGTAGTATTATTCCTCGAGTCTCAGTAGTATTACTCTATAAGGCTTTGTAGTATTACTAAGCAAGATTGTGTCGTATTACTCTGTGAGGTTACATAATATTAAAGCAAAGGGATTTGTTTTTATTATTTCTCTGTAAGTCTCTGTAGTAGTACTACACAAGTAATATTATTCCTCCAGTGGTATTATGCTGAGAGCCTCTGTAGTATTACTTTATAAGTCTCTAGTGTATTACCCCACAAGGCTTTGTAGTATTATTCTTTGTGTTGCTGTAGTATTACTCTGTAAGGCTGTAGTACTGCTTTGCAAGTCTCAGTAGTATTACTCGGCAAGGCGCCATAGTAATACTCTGCTTATTAAAAAAATATTTTTGAAAAACTCGCCTTATTTAATTGAATTATTTCAAAAATGAAATGCTTGAAAAACTAAACTGTCAACATTTGAAGAGTAAACTCAACGAAGTACAATATTCTGATGTCACTGATGTACGTCTAGAGTTGTCGGTTCAAATCTCATCGTCGTCCTCAGGCCTTCGAGGAGAGCGAGATACACAGGCTGGTGTATTTCGGCGGCGTGGCGCCGTCCCTGCGTAAGGAGGTCTGGCCCTTCCTGTTGGGCCACTACAAGTTCACCATGAGCCAGAAGAGCCGCCTGGAGGTATTTCTTGGACGCCGTCGCCACTGCTTTGAATCTGTCACGACTCTTGGATCCGCCGCAGACGGACGAGCGGATGCACGCCACCTACCAGCTGAACATGAAGCAGTGGCGAGGGTGCGAGGCCATCGTCCGGCAGCGGGAGCGAGAGAAACACGCCGAGGCGTTGGCCCGGTGCTCGTCGGGGACCAGCGTGGAGCGAGGACCGGTGACCCGAGACTCCACCATCAGCACCGACGTGAGAAACACTCGTTCTTACGTTGGTCGTAATTGGTTGGAATGAAGCTGGACTCACTGGTGACAGTTGCTGAGAGGAGATCATTGAACAAACTACTGTCCATCATGGATGATGACAGTCATCCTCTGAACACTGTCATCAGTGAGCAGAGAAGCAGAATGAGTGCACGAATGCTCCTACCCAGGTGCAACACTAATAGACTCAGGGACTCATTCATCCCACGGGCTATTAAGTTGTACAATTCTGAGTTCGGGGGCAGGAGTGGAGTGAGAGTATCTGGATGTTCTGTTCTATGTTAGTCTTTGTATCCTTTGTCTTTGTTGTTTTTCTTTGCGCTATGTTCTTTGTCTTTATCTTTATACTTAGATTGTGTCATCTTGTTCTTCCTCTTATGTTCTTTTCTTATTTTATTTTTTATGTATTATTTTTTATTGTTTATGAAAAATTGCTGGCTACTGGAAAAAAAACAATTTCCCGAAAGAGACCTCCTGAGGGATCAATAAAGTTTTACCTACCTACCTACCTACCTACATCGCAAAACAACGCCGCTCATGAAGTGCAACAACTCTCAACAACGCTCTTAGTAGCGGTGACCTGAAATGAACCTGATACGCCCCGGCTTTGCCGCCCAGCCGACCAATCATAGCCGTTGATCTTGACTGTAGATTCCTACTCAAAACACAGAGAAGCAGACCCTGAATTATTTGACACTTTTCACACACATTCAATTTCAGTGAGACGTCGACGGTGCGTTCAAGAACGTTTTTATTTAGAAACCAAACGTGAAAACACTGTATAACTGAAAACTAATAACCTCAATGCAAAAATGACTATTATTTATTTAGTCATTTATTATATTTAACACTTTGAGTTTGTGTGGTTTAGTTTTGTTTCTTCTTTTAAACAGTTTTGTTACATTTTACTGATGTTATTTCATAGGTTTCCGTGATCGATAGGAACAAAACGTTTCGTATTAAGTCTCTGTAGAATAACTCGCGAGTCTCTGTATTATTTCTACGTGAGTCTCGGTAGTATTACTCCGCAAGGCTTTGTAGTATTATTACTCGAGTCTCAGTCGTATTACTCTATAAGGCTTTGTAGTATTACTAAGCAAGATTGTGTTGTATTACTCTGTGAGGCTACATAATATTAAAGCAAAAGGCATTTTTTTATTATTACTCTGTGAGTCTCTGTAGTATTACTACACAAGTAATATTATTCCTCTAGTCTCAGTAGGATTATGCTGAGAGGCTCCGTAGTATTACTCCGTGAGCCTCTGTAGTATTACTTAGTATTATTCTTTGAGTCGACGTAGCAGACAGAGACTCGTGGAGTAATACTACAGAGACTCCCAAAGTAATACTAAGGAGACACACGGAGTAATATTACATAGACTCGTGGAGTAATACTACAGAGACTCCTGGAGTAATACTAAGGAGACACGCGGAGTAATACTACGGGGACTCGCGGAGTAATACTACAGAGACTCCTGGAGTAATACTAAGGAGACACGCGGAGTAATACTACTGAGACTAGAGGAATAATACTACAGAGACCTGAGTAATAATACTACTGACCTTTGAGGTTTTAAAGGCTGTGACATGATTCATGTTTCAGCTCCAGATCCAGTTTGAAACCCTTCTTGAAATGTGACGACGAAAATGATGGTATTCATGCTATAGTTATAATCAGGGAGTAGTTAAGTTGTGCGCTAACGGCTAAATGCTAAATGCTAAAAATCCTCTCGGTCCAGACACACAGCAGCTCGTTGAAGTTATCTTGAGTCGAAGAAGATCTTTGTCAACATCGACCATGTTTTAAAACATTTTTTTATAATGAATTGCATTTTTCTTTCTCTCTTTTCTGTAGTCGTCTCTCAGCAGCAACTCCCAGAGTGACTCCAGCTCTGCTCAGGTAAGCTAAACACACGTCCTCTCCATATGCTAACACTATTTGAAGGTCCATCTTTGGGTGCTCAGGTCTACAAGTTACTGTATATCCCAGTTTATTAATGTATCGACGCCTCAACTCATCCTGTTGTTCATGCGATAACCATGATATAAAAATATACAGCAAATGTTGTAACTTTGACAGTTTTGTCATTTTGTGTCAGCAAAAAATAATAATCAAAATACACTTTAGACATCAACTAGTATCAACTCTGGTGTCATTAAATATCTACTAGTATCAACTCTGGTGTCATTAAACATCAACTAGTATCAACTCTGGTGTCATTAAACATCAACTAGTATCAACTCTGGTGTCATTAAACATCAACTAGTATCAACTCTGGTGTCATTAAACATCAACTAGTATCAACTCTGGTGTCATTAAACATCTACTAGTATCAACTCTGGTGTCATTAAACATCAACTAGTATCAACTCTGGTGTCATTAAACATCAACTAGTAACAACTCTGGTGTCATTAAACATCAACTAGTATCAACTCTGGTGCCATTAAACATCAACTAGTAACAACTCTGGTGTCATTAAACATCAACTAGTAACAACTCTGGTGTCATTAAACATCGACTAGTATCAACTCTGGTGTCATTAAACATCAACTAGTAACAACTCTGGTGTCATTAAACATCGACTAGTATCAACTCTGGTGTCATTAAACATCAACTAGTAACAACTCTGGTGTCATTAAACATCGACTAGTATCAACTCTGGTGTCATTAAACATCAACTAGTATCAACTCTGGTGTCATTAAACATCAACTAGTATCAACTCTGGTGTCATTAAACATCTACTAGTATCAACTCTGGTGTCATTAAACATCAACTAGTATCAACTCTGGTGTCATTAAACATCAACTAGTATCAACTCTGGTGTCATTAAACATCAACTAGTATCAACTCTGGTGTCATGTAGTGAATGTTCTTCAAGACGCAGTAACTTCTCATCATGACCATGTTTTAAACGTATTACTTTATAAAGTTGCTCTGAAATCTGGACGAACGAGAGGTTACGAGAGTCCATTATGACGTAATAATGGCTTCACTCCTCCAGCTGTAATCTTTTCATCGTTGTGTTGTGAAGAGAAATCATGGCGGCAAGTAGATTCAAGTCAAGAAAGTAGAAGTACCTCTTAAACACACTCACTCACAGTGACCTGAGTCAATCTGAATGGCTCCTGTGATGCTTTGCCGCCCAGCCAACCAACTAAAACTGTCAATCACTGCAGTGTTTACTGTTCAATGGTTCACTTGTGTTGTTCCGCACCGAACTGCAGGACGTTCTTTTGGTTCAGTGACGAGGCTTTATTTGCTATGATAAGATACATTATTGGAAGTAAATACTAAACAGTAAAACATAAAATACCTCTTGTTTTTTTCTTGTTGTTTATTTATGTTCTACCTCAGTTTTCGAAGTGCTTCGGATAAAAGAATATATTGTTTGTAAACACAACTTTAAACCTCTAGAGCAGTGGTCCCCAAGTCTCAAAAACCTTTGCGGCCGACCTCTGACCCCATAAATACGAAGTCATTATAATGCGTTTTCATTTCCCTGTCACATGTATAATACTCGAAGGAACAACATAATGAAAAGAATATCTGAAAATGTTGAATATCCTTTTAAACTTAACGAGTTTTAACACTTAAAACATTATTATGTGTATTTTCATTTTTATAGAATTACATCCACCCCCCAAAAAATGATACCATTTTGGAAACTATTTTGCGACCCGCTTGCAATACCTTCGCGGCCCACCAGGGGAAATAAAACAGAGAATATTAAACAAATGAAAGAGTTGGTTTTACAACAAATGCAACAATTTTCACAACAGGTCTTCGAGTCGGTGGAAACCGTGGACCCGGCGGAGCCGGAGGAGAAGACGTCAGGTGAGACGAAGCACACCTGTCCAGCGACAGACACTCGGGAGGAGAAGATGGACAGTCGGGAGGAGAAGATGGACAGTAGGGAGGAGAAGATGGACAGTCGGGAGGAGAAGATGGACAGTAGGGAGGAGAAGATGGACAGTCGGGAGGAGAAGATGGACAGTAGGGAGGAGAAGATGGACAGTCGGGAGGAGAAGATGGACAGTAGGGAGGAGAAGATGGACAGTAGGGAGGAGAAGACGGACAGTCGGGAGGAGAAGACGGACAGTCGGGAGGAGAAGATGGACAGTAGGGAGGAGAAGATGGACAGTAGGGAGGAGAAGATGGACAGTCGGGAGGAGAAGACGGACAGTCGGGAGGAGAAGACGGACAGTCGGGAGGAGAAGATGGACAGTCGGGAGGAGAAGAAGGACAGTCGGGAGGAGAAGATGGACAGTCGGGAGGAGAAGATGGACAGTCGGGAGGAGAAGATGGACACCGACAAGATCCTGGATGGTCACGTGACCACGCGGCACGAGGCTCAGATCCAAAGTCCGGACGTGGTTGACGGCGGAAGCTCTCGGCCGCCGGAGGAGGAGGAACCTCAGGTGGACAAGACCAGCGTCTCGGACTCGGAGAAGATGGAGATCTCTGAGAGCGAGGGGGAAAAGGAGTGCGGGGTCGACAAGACGGAAGAGGACGAGCAGGACCATCTGTTGAAAGGAGTGGACACCAATAGAAACCCCAAACAAGCGCTCGAACAAACCAATGTTCTCACACTGGAGACGGAGGTTCGGAACGAGTATTTCCAGGCTCCTCCGCTGGGACTGACTCTTCCTGCCAACGGTAGCGGTTCTTCTCTGACCAGGAAGACTCCCACAGAAACCTCCTGGTCTGAGATGATCGACGTGAAACCGTCCGAGAGAGAAGCTCCAGTCCTGGACAAGCCTGGCTCAGACTCGCCCGTCAAACAGATGCTCAACGCCCTCCAGACGGCGTCTCGAGGAAGCATCTCCTCCTCATCTCACGCCAGGAGGTCCCCGGACTCCGACGACTCCCCGTCCGCCCTGGAGATGGAGGACATCCCCGCGGGGATCACCTGCGTGACCTCGCAGGACATCAGGCCCCGACCCCTGACCTGCCTGGCCACCCCCCCGCGGGAGAGGATGAGGGTCCCGGAGACCGGCCCGGATCAGCACCTGGACACCAGTCCCGAGGGGACGGACCTGGCTCTGTCCGAGGACGAGCCCGAGATGGAGAACTTGCTCGGTGGACCAGCAGCAGAAGAAGAAGAAGAAGCAGCTGAAGTCAAACATGAAGAACAAACATATTCTGTGAGTATTTGACTAATAAACTTCAACTTTAGCAACTTTAAGCAATGTTTCTATATTGAATTTGAACAAGAAATACTCAATTTAAAAATATGTTTGGAATTATATGAGTGATCAGAAATGTAATGTTTTATTATTAAACATTTAATTATTTATTTTTTTAAGACTGAATTTAACAGCTTGAAAAATTGATTTTTCTGTTTTTAATATATTAATTAATCTATTAGAACTTTGTTAAAATGAATGAATCATTTTACATGTATAGTTTACTGTTAAAATTCTAATAATAAATAGCTAATAACCATTTAATTCAACATGTAAATGTTGGTATAATAGAGTCTCCAGACTAAACCAACAGAGCGATGAGCTACTGGATCAAACTTTCAGCCAATCATGCGACTCTATTAAACAGACATGTTTACATTGATTTAAAAAGAGGCTACAAATTAGAAAATATTGAATTTAGAACATTTACTTTTAATAGAATTAGAATATCAAATGATGTTATATTAAAAAAAAAAAAAAAATCATATAATGAATCGAAATATTCGATTTTTAAAACATTTATTAATGAATAATAAATAAAAACATTCAACCTTCAATATAGAAATGATCAGATTCAATTATTCCAAAAAATGATTCAATGTTTCAACATTTTCAATTGAACTATTTCTGACGGCAGTGATTGACCTCTGAACAGTTTCCTCGTCTCATGGAATGATGATTAAAAGTATTGTTTTAAAGTACCGTCTGCTCTTATGACCTGATGTCTGGACAGCCAGAGACTCTGGACATGTACCTGATCAACCTGCATCGCATCGACAAAGACGTCCGGCGCTGCGACCGAACATACTGGTACTTTACTGCGGAGAACCTGGAGAAGCTGCGCAACATCATGTGCAGGTGAAGTACTTGTGTTGTGTAGTACTACTACTGAGGTTGTGTTCATTGGGACTCGAACGGTCTTCAAGCTTTGATGGGATTCTACATAGACTAGTGGAGTAATACTACATAGACACGCGGAGTAATACTACATCGACTCGTGGAGTAATACTACATAGACTTGCGGAGTAATACTACATCGACTTGCGGAGTAATAGTACATAGACTCGCGGAGTAATACTACACAGACTCGTGGAGTAATACTACATAGACTCGTGGATTAATACGACAGAGACTCGCGGAGTAATACTACATAGACTTGTGGAGAAATACTACATAGACTCACAGAGTAATACTACATAGACTCGCTGAGTAATACTACATCGACTCGTGGAGTAATACTACATAGACTTGTGGAGAAATACTACATAGACTCACAGAGTAATACTACATAGACTCGCTGAGTAATACTACATCGACTCGTGGAGTAATACTACATAGACTTGCGGAATAATACTACATAGACTAGCGGAGTAATACTACATAGACTCGTGGAGTAATACTACATAGACTCGCGGAGTGATACTACATAGACTCGCGGAGTAATACTACATAGACTCGTGGAGTAATACTACAGAGACTCTCGGAATAATACTAAAGAGACACACGGAGTAATACTACATCGACTCGTGGAGTAATACTACATCGACTCGTGGAGTAATACTACATAGACTCGTGGAGTAATACTACATAGACTTGTGGGGTAATACTACATCGACTCGTGGAGTAATACTACATAGATTTGTGGAGTAATACTACATAGATTCGTGGAGTAATACTACATAGACTCGTGGAGTAATACTACATAGACTTGCGGAGTGATACTACATAGACTCGTGGAGTAATACTACATAGACTCGTGGAGTAATACTACAGAGACTCCCGGAATAATACTAAAGAGGCACACGGAGTAATACTACATAGACTCGTGGAGTAGTACTACAGAGACTCCTGGAATAATACTAAAGAGGCATGCGGAGTAATACTACATAGACTCGTGGAGTAATACTACAGAGACTCCCGGAATAATACTAAAGAGGCATGCGGAGTAATACTACATAGACTCGTGGAGTAATACTACAGAGACTCTCGGAATAATACTAAAGAGACACACGGAGTAATACTACATCGACTCGTGGAGTAATACTACATCGACTCGTGGAGTAATACTACATAGACTCGTGGAGTAATACTACATAGACTTGTGGGGTAATACTACATCGACTCGTGGAGTAATACTACATAGACTTGTGGAGTAATACTACATAGATTCGTGGAGTAATACTACATAGACTCGTGGAGTAATACTACATAGACTTGCGGAGTGATACTACATAGACTCGTGGAGTAATACTACATAGACTCGTGGAGTAATACTACAGAGACTCCCGGAATAATACTAAAGAGGCACACGGAGTAATACTACATAGACTCGTGGAGTAGTACTACAGAGACTCCTGGAATAATACTAAAGAGGCATGCGGAGTAATACTATATAGACTCGTGGAGTAATACTACAGAGACTCCCGGAATAATACTAAAGAGGCACGCGGAGTAATACTACATAGACTCGTGGAGTAATACTACAGAGACTCCCGGAATAATACTAAAGAGGCACGCGGAGTAATACTACATAGACTCGTGGAGTAATACTACAGAGACTCTCGGAATAATACTAAAGAGACACACGGAGTAATACTACATCGACTCGTGGAGTAATACTACATCGACTCGTGGAGTAATACTACATAGACTCGTGGAGTAATACTACATAGACTTGTGGGGTAATACTACATCGACTCGTGGAGTAATACTACATAGACTTGTGGAGTAGTACTACATAGACTCATGGAGTAATACTACAGAGACTCCCGGAATAATACTAAAGAGACTCGTGAAGTAATACTACATAGAATCGTGGAGTAATACTACTTAATTCAACATGTAAATGTTGGTATAATAGAGTCACCAGACAAAACCAACAGAGCGATGAGCTACTGGATCAAACTTTCAGCCGATCATGTGACACTATTATACCGACATGTTCACAATGATTTAAAAATGTATTGACTTGTATGTGATCATTAGACATGATTTAGGATGAAGATGATCAAGAGCAGTTTCCCATCAGTGCGTTGACATCAACATGTCGTTGTGTTGTTGTGTTGTTGTGTTGTGTAGCTACGTGTGGCTCCATCTGGACACAGGTTACGTCCAAGGCATGTGCGACCTGCTGGCGCCGCTGCTGGTCGTCCTGGACGACGGTCAGTGACACGTTCGCTCGCTGTATAAAACCCACAGTTGAACTCTAACCCCGGGGTCATGTTGTGCTCCAGAGGTCACGGCCTTCAGCTGCTTCACGGAACTGATGAAGAGGATGAACCAGAACTTCCCTCACGGCGGCGCCATGGACTCCCACTTCGCCAACATGCGCTCGCTGATCCAGGTTCGTAGCCGACGCTCCTCGACGCCGCGCCGACGCCGCTTGACCAACGCTTCCGTCGCCAACAGATCCTGGACGCCGAGCTGTTCGAGCTGATGCAGCAGAACGGAGACTACACTCACTTCTACTTCTGCTACCGCTGGTTCCTGCTGGACTTCAAACGAGGTGAGAGGTCGTTCAGAGGTCGAGAGCCCGACGAGACGCTGACTTGACTTTTTGTTTTTCTTGAAGAAATGGTGTACGACGACGTGTTCGCCGTGTGGGAGGCCATCTGGGCGGCCAAGCACATCTCCTCCGACCATTTCGTGCTGTTCATCGCGCTCGCCCTGGTGGAGATGTACAGAGACATCATCCTGGAGAACAACATGGACTTCACCGACATCATCAAGTTCTTCAACGGTAGGTCCCGGATCTGTTCGCACGACAGGACTCAGGGTCGAAGAGACGATCTAAATACAGTGATATATTGTGGTTCCTTCGCAGAAATGGCCGAGCGCCACAGCGTCCCTCAGGCCATGACGATGGCCCGAGACCTGGTCCAGAAGGTTCAGACGTTAATAGAGAACAAGTGATTGAAGCTCCACGTCCAGATCTGTTGCTTCTTTCACTCTCCGGGAGTGAGTTTCTGTTCCTCCGGTTCTTCGGTGTTCTTGTTCACCCGGTGAATGTACGCTTTGCTGGAATAGCTTCAGGATTTGATTTTGCCTTAAATTACGCTGCCAGGTCTTGAATCATCGTCTTTTTTTTTCTCTTTCTCCGTGACACACGTTCGACTGCAGATGTTTGTTTATGTGTCGACAACGCGGTTTTATTTGCCTCACGCTGACGTGCAGAAGACTTGACCGAACCAAACTCAACCCCACAAAAACCACTCGTGCACTTTTGTTTGATAGAAAACGACGGAACATTTGTAGAGATTCAGTCGATGTAACGTGAAGCACAGATTTATAAAAGGAGGTTCATGTTTCCTCGGAGACGGTTGGACGTCAAGGACCAGGAAGGTCACGTACATGCGAGTAACTTCACGTCTTGACAGATATTCCTCTTACAGTTGCATTAGCAGCAGCAGGCGGATCTTCAGTAGAACTTCTCCTCCGCCATGAACCTGGAGTTGCAAACGATTTCAACGTCATCGTCTCATTTTATCGACGAGAACTTTTCACGTCTAAAAACCACAACATTTCTCCGGTTATCGCATTTATTTCAACTTAAACCTTTATTCAGCCTTTGCATCTTAAGTCAACATATGGCCTCAGATTAACTTAACTTTCAAACGGGTCGCAAAGCTCGTTTCCAACATGTACGTGTCACACATTTAAGAAACATCTTTGTACGTTTTCTAAAATGTATTCTAATTCAATTTTCCACGTTAGTTTAATCTCTGAAAAATAAAATCAACTCTTACGTTGCAGTTCAACGAAAACCTACATTTCAAACTGACTTTCTTCTCAATCTGAAGGTTCAACTTGAGAAAGATACGCTACATTCTTGCCTTGACAACATCACTACCTTTATCACGTTTGTTCACCGACAGTAAAACGCAGATTTAAAAGTACTAAAGATCTAGTTTAAGCAAATATATCAGTTATCCTTGGACACTTTAAATGCAAGTCGCTATTACTCCAAACATTGAATCAAAACATATTAAACAATCGTACTCTTGGATTGGTCAAATAATCCTTGAGTTAAATAATCACCTGAATGTTAATAAAGAGAACTTACACTTTGGACCTTCATCGTTTCAATCCTTGCCTCGTAGATAGAAGTGGAAATGAAGAACCCGGGGTCGAGTCCATCATCCGTGAAACTCTCTACACTTTAAACCTTGTGTCTCCACATGACCCTCGAAATATTGCCGTGTGTGCGTTTTTGTGTTTGAATATTTAGTGTACACGAGTGTTTATTGTACAAAAAAAAAAAATTAAGCTGTAGTACAAATTGACTTAATGCAATACAATGTCTGTATATGAGCTTCATGGATCGATGCCACTGAGAATATATTTTTTTTCTGTCTTGAAAAAATGTCACCCGTTATAATTTATTGTGAATTAAAATATTATATTTTGCACATCGGTGTCGATTATTTTCAACACGTAGGCAAGAGATTCTACATCCGAAGTCAATCCATGGATTCGAGTGATTTCACATTAAACTGACGAGTCAAACATAAAATTTCAGAATTTATTGTTAAACGCACAAAAAAAACGTGTACGAATCAGAAAATCCGTTTTGCTTAAAATTACACGAAAATCAAAAAAAAAAAAAGCAAGATGGCAACACAAGGGTCACACAAATGTCACATCTACTGACCTTGAAGGAGCAAAATCAAATTCAAGTGTCTAAGAAAAGGGAGCGGAGATACGAAGGCGACGTAAAAATCTTGCCGTGGAGAAAAAAATGTGTCTCTGGGGGGGAAGAGCTTGATTAGGCCGAGGTTCTTCGCTTCTGGATCGGGGTCCGGGGCCGACATTCCAACCCCAATCGTTTTGGTTCAACCACAAAATGTCACGTGGGTGAAAAGAATATTCTACAAACAACAAGCTAATGAAAATAAAAACGAGTGGGAGAAAAACTAAATTAAGGCTTCGGGAGCGATGGAATGTAGGTTTCAAACACGGGTCCTCCTCGGGGGGCCAGAAGGGGAACTTGACGACAAATTTAGCTTTTCGAAACAAACGGGCTTAACTTAACGGTAGTGGCGCGGTGGAGGGGAGTGGTGTTGCGGGGGCCCCCTGCGGGGCGGGGGGCTACTCCGAGACATCGAGTGCCGCGGAGGCGACTGGTAGCGTCCGGGCGACCCTCGGCTGCTGTAGGGAGGAGAGTAACGCCCTCGGGACCTCGAGCGGGATCGTGAGCGACCGCCGCCGCTGCCGCCGCCGCCGCCGCCGCCCCAGCTCGGGTTCCCCCGATCCTCAAACACACGGATGAAAGCATTCTCACCCTGGAAGGAGGTCAGAGTGAGTCACGGAGATCCAGCCGAAGACGGCGTGTTTGGGAAACTCACTTGATGCGAACGGAACTCTGTGCGGTCGAGTCGGCGCAGAGCGTACTCCATGTCTTCTCTGCGCACGAACTCCACGATGCCCTCGCCGTCGCGGGTCACGTCTGCGAAGCAAACGTCTCCCGCTTCACGCATGTGATCCTTCAGGTCCTGCCAACTCCCGCTGGCCGGTAATCCTGGAGGCCGGAGAAACATTATTGAAATGGATCATCTTTAAAAAAGGAGACCCGTTGTATCTTACCGGGTAAAACATGTGCAGAACAAAACAGTACACCGTATTTTACGGACTATAAGTGGCTCCGGAGCACAAGTCGCTCCAGACATAAAATGCATAATAAAGAAGGAACAAACATATATAAGTCGCACTGGAGTATAAGTCGCATTTTTGGGGGAAATTTATTTGATAAAATCCAACACCAAGAACAGACATGTCATCTTCAAAGACAATTTAAAATAAAAATAGAGGCAAGAACTGAATAATTGTACGTTACGTTACATGAAGTGAGAACCTGGTATGTTAACATAACATATGAAGAGTTATTCAGAGAACTATAGCATCAATAACTAACTAGTTTACCAAACCATCCGTGTAACTCCAAATAACTCTTCATCCTCGTGTCACTTTTAAACAACTAACTAACTCCGGAGGTAGAAGATGCTTCCTCTTCTACGTGGAAATGATCAACACAGGCCTAGAGCGCCCTCTTGTGGTTTAGTGTGAGAATAACATGTGAAATGAAATACCGCTAATAATGTGGTAATAATTTCACACATAAATCGCTCCAGAGTATAATCTCACCCCCGGACAAACTATGGAAAAAACTGCCACTTATAGTCCGGAAAATACGGTACTCGTAAATATCAACTCACTAACTGAACCAGTACAATACAAATTATTGTTCATTTCATCGTGGAACGTCCAACTGTACTAGCAAAAGGTTTGGCTTAGAGGTTTAACACACGTAAAACATTTCTTTTAGGGGTCCTTAAATATGTAGGAAGCCACATACGTGAGAAACGTTAACATAAACATTAGCAAAGTAACACAGCTTGTTTAAGTACATTCTAAGTGTTAACAGGGAAACACAATATTAACAAAATGACACTTTCCAAGAGAAAGTAGGACACGGTAAAACATAGTTTGATATAAACATAACACCTACCATTATCTGTAGAAGATGTTTGTCACTAAGCAGACCACTCTACGTTTTTGTTTTTTTTGCACTTTGGGTTTTGTGACTCAACCGGCATCGACTCCTGTCCAACATTAAAGAGAAACTTTGTAGACCAATCTGTCTCCTATTGTCCGTTCAACGGTCCATCAGTCCGGGTGAGGTAAGAGGGAGAACGTCATTAGGCCAGATTCCACGACATCCTGGTCCTCCAAGCAACAAGATTCTACTCCGATCAAAGTCCACCAATGTGCCAGGAGAGCGAAAGAAAGACAGTTGTCTAGTAACCATGTCGTCCATCACCATCTTTCCTCCAAGTTACAGAGAACAGAACCATCTTTCCCGTTCTTTGACTTTTTAGGGCACGAAATGATCAGGCATCAGATCTCATTTTTTGGTAATCTGTTTCTTCCGTCTAAATATTAAGGCAAAGCATGATCCATGAGTGTGTTCTTTTTCGATTTGAAATGGAATAAAATAAGTTTGTATTTTCTCTAGCCAGGATGCGAGACACAGCGAACCCTATTGGTCAGGTGAAGCATTAAGGTCCGTCCAGTTGCACCTTCAGATCCCACCTCTGGATTGATGAGCGTCTCAGATATCTCGGTTTTCTGTCTCCTACATTGAGCTCTAGCATCCATCTTTTGGCAGTTCACCAATAAGTCTTGTTAATTAACCAATAAATCCTCTAAACCAATGGGACTTAAGTCAAAACAAGTCAAAATGTTTGGACGAGTGATTTAAAAATGGGCAGATGATTCAATCCATGTTAAGGCTTGTCCTTCTCCAGTCAGAGTCAAAGCTAGGATTACGAACAATTCAATTCCAATTGTCAACATCATCTTGTGGGAACCTCCAGTCTTTGAAAGGAGGGAACTTGTCCTGGCATAGATAGCTCCCAGTGGTCAAAACACAAGATTGTCCAAAGAGACCTTCATGAAAAGGAATATTCAGGGCACGTCTTCATTATTGCTTTGTCTGAGGTGATGAAAGAAACGTAGGTTTAACGGCATCCATGTTAAGATACTTCCATCTATTGGTATTAAGACCAGGGGAACTGTAGGTCCATCTACCTTGAAGCTATGAAGCCAAATTATTTCCTTTCTTTGTCACAAGAGAAAGTGTTCTGCTTGTTGTTCTTGTTTTTCCTCCAGTCCATAAGGAACAATTTAATCAAGTATCTCCCAGTCCTCCTTTCACTTGATCTTTAGAGGGAAACAAATACTACATCTTTCTACACCTAACATGGTCCATCAAGATGGCTTTTCGTGGTGGTGAGAGTTCCCCTGGACAATAACGGGAGAATTGATACATCTTTAACCATCAACAGGTCCCTGCTTCCAGTCCTCCAGGTAGAAAATAGGCCGTGAACTTAAACCATCCATCTACAGTCAGTCGTCCTCCAGTCCGCCATTAAGAGGTAGAGTCAACTCTAGTACCAACCACGTCCTTCCACTCCACCGCGAGAAAGTAAAACTTTATGACCTTTAATATCCACCTACCGGTCACTATGACGCGGAATTCAGATCTACGATTTGGAGGTCCAAATCTTCCATTGGGTCCTCCTCCTGCTCCACCTCCTGCTCCTCCTCCTCCTGCTCCTCCTCCTCCCCTTCCTCTTCCAGCGCCCATTGGTCCAAATTTAGAACCATTGGACCGAGGATACTCCACACGCAGCTTTGAGTCTCCATATGCATATCCATTCCTTCCATAGACCGCGTCATCTGCATCCCTAGGAAAAGAGAGCAAATACCTCCTTACCAAAATCCAAAAGTGTCTACAAGGGCCTGGATGAGAACCCTCTCAATTCCCTTCCATTGGAGAGTCACTTAGGCCGACATTTTGAAAAAAAAAAGTTGGAATCCAACAACGGAATGAGAGTGGACCTGCCATATACGATCCCGATAAACTCACCGTGGGTCTTCAAAACGGATGAAGGCAAATGGGATAGTGCCTCTATTGTTCTTTAGTTCAATTTCGCGGATTTTTCCATATTTGAAGAAGAGATCCTCAATGTCTCTCTCCTGGACTTCCAAGGGAAGATTTCCCACGTAGATTCGTCCATCCGACATGGTGGTGGAATGAGACGGGACTGCTAAAACAGAAGACTGGAAAGTGACTCCCTGCTCTCACAAGTGACTGTGAAGGAAGTCCATATCATATTGGTTATCTTTTGGATCCTCAAGGTTTTGGGCATGAGCACAAGAATGGCAAAGCACAAATGTGAAGCTGAAAAGATAATGGTTAAGTCATACCTTTTTCGGCCTCATATGGAAACCAAAAACAAACTGACACGTAAGCATTACAGATTAAGATTAATAAAGTATATACTTTATTGAATATTGTTTTGTTTATTTAAGCGCTTTGTGATCCTAGTCTGGAAAAGCGCTATATAAATACAAATCACTTACTTGCAATCATCATCAAAGGTCTGCTTACAAGATCGAACTTTTTTTGTTTTTCTATCACAAAGGTCATATATCTACTCTTTTTTAAAAGGGAAAATTGCTTTTTAGTTGCTGTTAATCTTGTCACAGCAAAAGGGGTTTAAAGTCAAATATTACCAAAACATACAGAAGTCGAAATAATAAAAACAAAGTATGAAAAATAGAGTTTGTAAATTATGTTTTAAAAAACGCCAAACCCTAAGATATTAATGTAAAATAAAATGTACACATTTAATGCAACTGTAACCAGGTTATATTGGGCCTCTATATACTTTAGATAACACTATATATAATTCGTATAAATAACCCACTTTAAGAAATATTCGTTTTGAAATTAGCAAATTGCTGCATTAAAACATACTGATTGTAAACAATAGAAATCACGCCAAGTTACCAAAAATAGCTTTTTGCTATTTTATATTAAGGTGATTAACGGTATCAGAAAGTTTGTCTTTTTATTAAATGCTATTTTGGCATCAAGTTACGAGCAAAGCTACTGGAAGCTACTTTAGGCCGAAGCCCTCATTGTTAGCATTAGCAGCATGTTCACAACACAGCGCGTAGAAACGGATATCTACGTTGAAATGTAAATTCAATTTAATACAACATTATAGCAGCTTCATATAAACGTTGGGGCGCGTTCTTATCACTTAAAGAATAGAAAATAGTAAAATACACCAATGTGGTTGTAAAAGGTGAGTGGTTAGCAAGTAAGCTAACTCAAGCTACATACGCGGACGTTAGCTCTTTCGGTCACATTGCTAACACGCTATTTTCAGAACAAGGTTTAAAAATAGAAACTATACATGTGAATAACGGATCTTTTGAACTGCTGTTACCTTCAATACCGAAAAGTTGGCTTTTTGAAGAACTCAAAAGGCACCAGTGGATTGAGAATCAGATCACAGCGAGTTGTTTCGGCTAATGCTGCTAGCTTGTAGCCGCAAGACAAGGAGCTTCCGGCGACGAATCTCTACCGCCTGAACATGATGCCTCGAATTACAGTGCTGCCCCATAGCGGTGGGGTGGATTTGCAACTATTTATTTTAGTTTTTTAATAAATATATATATCTTTAACAAATAAAACAATCTGACATTAAATACATTATATATAGAAAAAAATAAACCAAAGTGTGATGATGAATATTAGGTACATTTAAAGCTTTGTGTTGGAGTACCACTTGAAAGGCAGCAGGGGGCGCTTTGTACCTTTTAACTTGGTGATCATTGATGACAGCTGTGTTGTGAACTTGGGATGAATGAAGGTAAGTTAGTTAGTACTAGTTATTTGTAAAGATGTTTCTACACCAGAGTCACAAAGCGCTTCAACAATTAAACAATACACATAAATGTATACTTTTAAAGGTATTTATTTATTAAGAAGTAGTATGTGACACATTGTATATCATGATAAAGGTTAGGAATAACCGGGCAGTAATTGAATTGATCTAATTATTTATTATTTATTATGATCTTTTATTTAATTTACATTTAAAGATAGAAACAAACATGAGTGCATCGGTCCTTGAAAGAATATGTTCGACTTCCTTATGATAAAAATAATATATTAAAACATTATGAAGTAAAAAAACCCCAGATACATTTAAATGTACTGTATGAATACATGAAATGTACATATATATGTTTGTTTTTAATCAATTTAATACTTTCACTATAGATTTTCAATTAGCAAATACAATTTATATATTTGCATTTTAAGACGTGTGAAGCTGTTTAAAAGGTTTACAAGCTGCTCATTATTTTTATCTTAAAGTTTAAAATACTATAATAATAATAATAATCTGTCTAATTAAAAAAATTACTTCATATTTACTTTAATACAAAATTCAATTTAATTTCAATATAAATGAATCGAGTTATGTTGATATTAGGCGGAAATAATTGTTGGAGACGAAATCTGTTCAGAATTATTATTAAATTCACAAGATGATGAATTAAAATACTGCAGTTGTTTACAATATCTTTCTGAAAATACTCATTAAAGTCCTTACTTGCAGAAAAAAGGAATAAAAACATATTTTAAATTCAACTTCTTGTGAACGGTGTGAACTACAAAGTCTCCCATGTTTGTTCTTTGTTTCATTTTAAAATAAATACTACGATAAAAGTGTTCATTGATTCTCCATGTCATGTAAAATTCAGGTTCTTGGAGAAACAGCAGCAAATATTTGATCATATTCAGTTGAATGTATTGATAAATTCTAAACAAGTAAAAGTAAATCCTTTTCATTGAACCGTTGATCCACGAGGAACATTTTATTTCTAAACCAATGTTTGAGGAAGACATTTATTTATTGAACTCTGATTTTATTTCAAATTAAAAATAACTACGAGGAACAGAAATACGAGCCACGGTGACGAGAAAACCTGCCGATGAAAAGCAGATCATTTCATAGGGAATTTATTTATATTATTATTTAAAACCACAGATAAGTTTAAACCTTCAAGTCTTGAAATTAAATGACTGACAGGTTAATTCTTGTGAAGACTGGGCTGCAGGCAGGAGGGAGTTTTTTTAATGGCTGTCTCTGAAAGATTTAATTTATATTTTCTTATTTTATGGAACATTTTTACTGTTTTTCACTGCACATTTGGGCCAATTTTAAAACCAATTTAACGTGTTCTTTTATTTACTTTTAATCAAAGCTACACAAATAATAACATGTCATGTGATGATCTTCATTCTATAAAGTATATATCAGTTAAAACATATATGAATATTTCTCACTGTTTCGTGCTCTAGGCAGGAAAACGTTCGACCTAAAGTGTACGAACACAACAATAATAACAACACAAACTCAAACTAAATAACAATAATAACAGTAAATAGATTATTAGAAACTTGTATTGCCAGTGTTGTTTAATACAGATTAAAATAATCCAATAAGATGAAACACACATACAATAAAACGCAAAATATGTCATAAACACTGAGGGCCACAATTTTCACAAGAGTTAATATTTGTTGATTTTTTTTTAAATACTTGGTTTTTCTGAAATTCAATAGAACATTATTTTAATGGAATATTATCAAATAATGCTAATGCAGCCTAAAATAATGTAAAATTACTCAGTTTTGGACATTTAAACTCTTCCCTTGATTGACAGGTCTCTTGGAAACCATTGTTTTAACTTTATTTACGCTTTTTATAAAATATCTTGAACGTATTTTATTTCAATCCATGATATCGTGAATACTTTCTAAATACATTACCTCCTCCTGCCCTGGAATATTGTTACTAATGGTTCAGAACGTTCTTTCATTCAACGACCAAAACAAGACCGTGACGTCATTGGCATCCTTGTGACGTATCCGCGTAGCCCCGCCCCCTCGCCTATAACCCCCTCCGAGCGCGAGCCTTCATCAGAAACACTTCACGTCAATCATGTCGTACATGAGGATCGTTTCCAACCTGACCAGGGTCCACCCGGTCCTGGTCTCCGCGAGGTTCCGGTCCACCGTGCCCTCGCCCAAGACCCAGGAGGAACTGGACGAGCTCGCCGTCGAGACGCAGCCGCAGGAGCTGATCAGCAGCAACAGGCGCGCAACAGTGGAGCGAGTCAAGAGGGCGGAGGTGGATTTTAACAACACGAGAGAAGCTTATAGAAGCAAAGACAACATGGAGCTGCTGAGAAGTTTACTGGTGTTTAAGCTTTGTACTGTGGACCTGCTGGTGGACAAGAACAAGGAGGTGAGTACAAGTACTGCAGTTTCTTCTTCCGTGTACAAGTACTGCAGTTTCTTCTTCCGTGTACAAGTACTGCAGTCTCTTCATCCGTGTACAAGTACTGCAGTCTCTTCATCCATGTACAAGTACTGCAGTCTCTTCATCCGTGTACAAGTACTGCAGTCTCTTCATCCGTGTACAAGTACTGCAGTCTCTTCATCCGTGTACAAGTACTGCAGTCTCTTCATCCGTGTACAAGTACTGCAGTCTCTTCATCCGTGTACAAGTACTGCATTACATCCGTGTAAAAGTACTGCAGTCTCTTCAAGTACTTCATTACCTGTGGATCCGTGTACAAGTACTTCACTTCTTTCTTCATCACTTCCATATACAAGTACTGCAGTTTCTTCATCACATCCGTGTACAAGTACTAAAGTCTCTTCATCACATCCTTGTACAAGTACTGCACTTTCTTCGTCCGTGTACAAGTACTGCAGTCCCTTCATCACCTGTTGATCCGTGTACAAGTACTTCATCACATGTTGATCCGTGTACAAGTACTGCAGTTTCTTCATCACCTGTTGATCCATGTACAAATACTGCAGTTTTTACACATAGAGTTTGATATTCCAATTCCAATAAAACAAAAGTAAGTTTTCGAATTTCGATATTTTGTAATTTATAGTCTTTTAAATTCAATATAAAATACAACAGTGTCACTAAAATACCAAAACAACACTGAGCTACTGGATCATGTTCTTCTATGTTGTCACATGATCATCTGCTCGTTGCACGATTGGCTAAAAATAACTCTGGAATTAGAAAATGAAACTCGTTTAAAAAAACCCTTTGTACTAGAAACTAGAAACTTAAAAATATGGAATTCAAAACATTTATTTTTGAACTATTGGAATAAGAAAATTAAACTCTATGTGTAAAATAAAAATCATAAATTTGGAAAATATTATCACTTTATTAAATGAGTCAATATTTCAATTAGGGCTGCACGATATATCGATATAAAAATATTGATATTGCGATATTGTCACATGTGATATGCATCGAAAACATGTGATAATTTATATATTTTTTATTGTATAAATCAATCTTTTCTTAAATGCTCACTTCGACCAATCAGTGTCACGTTCTGTAAAGTTGTCAATTTGTACTTCTATGTCTCGTTGTTGTTTACGTCTCCGTCCGTCTGTGAACTGTGCGGCGCAGCTTGTTAGGCTCGGTTGCTATGGTGACGCGTCTTGGCTTAGTATATCCACGTAAGTAATACTAACTTATGATCTAGTCAAACACTAGTGATCCAGTGAAGTAATACTAACTTATGATCTAGTCAAACACTAGTGATCCAGTGAAGTAATACTAACTTATGATCTAGTCAAACACTAGTGATCCAGTGAAGTAATACTAACTTATGATCTAGTCAAACACTAGTGATCCAGTGAAGTAATACTAACTTATGATCTAGTCAAACACTAGTGATCCAGTGAAGTAATACTAACTTATGATCTAGTCAAACACTAGTGATCCAGTGAAGTAATACTAACTTATGATCTAGTCAAACACTAGTGATCCAGTCACTCGTCTCTTTCAACCTCCTTTGTTAAAGCAACATATTGTAAGAACTTTTCATCTCGTCTCAGTTGTTTTCTTATAAGATCGTGAACTTCCAAACAAACCTGTCCGTCTTCACCGTATGCTAACGAGCTAAGTTGTTAGCGTCATTTATAAAGTGTTATGTGTGCGTCTTCACCGTATGCTAACGAGCTAAGTTGTTAGCGTCATTTATAAAGTGTTATGTGTGCGTCTTCACCGTATGCTAACGAGCTAAGTTGTTAGCGTCATTTATAAAGTGTTATGTGTGCGTGTACAAGGATTTATTATTGATTTGGTGATATCACGATGCGCCGGCGGCTCCTCTCTGATGTCGCTCAGTTTGGCGGGAAACCGATGCAAGTCCTGCTAGACGGAGCGTTATAAGTTATATTTTTCGACACCGAAGCGTGGAAATAAATGAAAACGTTTCCCTTAAACCCCTGTACTCGCGGCTACATTTTTAGGTGAAAGTAAAAAATATCGCATTAATATCGATATCGCACTTATTTCCTATATCGTGCAGGACTAATGACTTTATGGAAATAATTTCGGAACATTTTCCAACGTTTAAAAACAAAAGATGTCGATATAAAAAGTGTCAAATATTGACGACTCTGATCTCCACAGCTGATGGATCTGTGCAAGAAGGTGTTCGGCAAGAGGGTCTTCGAGAAGCTGATGAAGATGACCTTCTACGGTCAGTTCGTGGCGGGCGAAGACCACAACGCCATCAAACCCCTGATCCAGAAGAACCGGGCCTTCGGCGTCGGCGCCGTGCTGGACTACAGCGTGGAGGAGGACCTGACCCAGGAGGAGGCAGAGAAGAAGGAGATGGAGTGAGTAACTGATATATACGTGCCGGCACGCTCGGACCCCGGAGTTATGTAATAACCCTGTGAGCCGACGGCCAATCAGAATCCTCGCCTTAATTTAAACCATAGGAATCTGTTGCACAACGAGTTTACAGTAAAGTAGAAACATGTGTATGTTCTCGCTTAGTACACAACAGATAAACAACTTCTCTTTATCATCAATTAATCAATGTGTATCAATTATGCAGTAAAATTCAATAGTTTAACAAAAAAACAACTTTAATTTATAACTACAAACAAGTTAAAAGTTAACTTTTGAACGTATTGTATGTACACTTCACTGAATGTATGTAGAAACTTACAAATATATATATTTTTATTAGTTTTGTCATTATTCTCATTCTGTGTCTCACGATTGGCTGAAAGTTTGATTTAGAAAATCAGAAACTTTTATTGCCACTTTATTGTATTAATGCATGAATAACATTGTATTCATTAATACAAGTATTAATGAATACAATGTTATTCATGCGTTAATACGATGTTATTCATGTATTAATATATGTATTATTGCATTATAACAATGTTATTTATGTATTCCATACAATGATAATAATGTATTAATACAATGTTGTTAATGCATTATTATCGTAATATAATACATAATAATAATACATTATATTATTGCAAGAGTAACGTCGTATTAATGCATTAATACAATGTTATCATAAGTTAATAGATAGATAGATAGATATAAAATATATTATTGCATTAACAACATTGTATTCATACATAAATAACATTGTATTAATGCATTATTAACATTGTATTAACGTATAATAACATTGTATTCACGTATAATAACATTGTATTAACGCATTAATACCATTGTTTTAATACATTAATAACGATGTATTAACACATGAATAACTGTGTCATGCTCGGCTTGTTTTCCTCTCGCTCACTGGTTGTGCAACATTTATTTTTCCACCGGAGACCAAACGTCTCCTCCATTGGTCGCTAAAGACAAACCCCTGCAGCCTGATTGGTCGAGAGCTCTGTTGGTTCCAGGAAGTGCCCCACGCGAGGCGTCACATGCAGGATGCCAACAGTGTTATGTAACTTCCTGACAGGAACACGAGCTGCTTGTGCTCGACTCGCATGTGTTTGATCGGGTTTTTATCGAAGGAGGTCATCGAAGCACGAAAACAACGTAGTGAACAGTGATTGAGCAACACGAGCACATTCCACACATTCAGACCTTTGTGTTCAAATAAACGACAACAATTCAAATCAAAAACATTGTAAGTAAGTAAGTAAAGGTTATTTGTAAAGATCTTTCTAGACCAGGGTCACAAAGAACTTTAACAATCAAAAACAAAGTAAGTAGGTTACTAACTAATTAACTAAGTAAGTAAGTAACTAATTAAGTAACTTAATAACAAAGTAGCCAAGTAAGTAAGTAAATAACTAAGTAGCTACGTAACTAAGTAAGTAAGTAAATAACTAAGTAAGTAACTAAGTAAGTAAGTAAGTAAGTAACTAAATAAGTAACTTAATAACAAAGTAGCCAAGTAAGTAAGTAAATAACTAAGTAGCTAAGTAGCTAAGTAAGTAACTAAGTAAGTAAGTAAGTAATTAAGTAACTAAATAAGTAACTAAATAAGTAACTTAATAACAAAGTAGCCAAGTAAGTAAGTAAATAACTAAGTAGCTAAGTAACTAAGTAAGTAAGTAAATAACTAAGTAAGTAACTAAGTAAGTAACTAAATTACAAAGTAGCTAAGTAAGTAAGTACTGTAAGTAACTAAATAACTAAGTAGCTAAGTAAGTAAGTTACTACGTAACTAATTAAATAAGTTTGTAAGTAAGTAAGTGAAGGTTATTTGTAAAGATCTTTCTAGACCAGGGTCACAAAGAACTTGAACAATCAAAAACATTCCACACGTTCAGACCTGATTTGTGTTCAAATAAACGACAACAATTCAAATAAACAACAAGATCACACCAACGCAGGAAACGATTGAGTCACTAAAGAGATAAAAGTCTGATGACTTTGACTCAGAGTTCTTTAGAAACATGTGTCAAGAAGATGCAACTGGAAAAATATGAAGTAAAATGACATATTTATTAATAAAAACATTTACATTTATCTTCATTTATAGACTGTCAGTGAAAAGAACAAATAAATAATATACAAAAAGTAGATAAACGCGAAATGAATAAAAACCTAAATAATTAAATGTGCATATAAAACACAAGTCAGTAAGTAAGAAAGAAAGTAAGTAACTAAGTAACTAAGTAACTAAATAACTAATTAAGTAAGTAAGTAAGTAGCTAAGTAACTAAGTAAGTAATGAAGAAAGTAAGTAGGTTAGTAGCTAAGTAACTAAGTAAGTAAGTAAGTAACTAATAAAATAAGTAGGTAAGTAGCTAAGTAACTAAGTAAGTAACGAAGAAAGTAAGTAGGTAAGTAGCTAAGTAAGTAAGTAACTAAGTAAGTAACGAAGAAAGTAAGTAGGTAAGTAGCTAAGTAAGTAAGTAACTAAGTAAGTAACGAAGAAAGTAAGTAGGTAAGTAGCTAAGTAACTAAGTAAGTAAGTAACTAATTAAGTAAGTAAGTAAGTAACTAAATAACTAAGTAGCTAAGTAAGTAACTAAATAACTAAGTAGCTAAGTAAGTAAGTAACTAAGTAAGTAACTAAATAACTAAGTATCTAAATAATTAAGTAAATAACTAAGTAGCTAAGTAGCTAAGTAACTAAGTAAGTACGTAACTAAATAACTAAGTAGCTAAGTAAGTAAGTAAGTAAATAATTGTATAACTAAGTAGCTAAGTAACTAAGTAAGTACGTAACTAAATAACTAAGTAGCTAAGTAAGTAAGTAAGTAAATAATTGTATAACTAAGTAGCTAAGTAACTAAGTAAGTACGTAACTAAATAACTAAGTAGCTAAGTAAGTAAGTAAATAAGTAGCTAAGTAAGTTACTAAGTAACTAAGTGAGTAAGTTTGTAAGTAAGTAAGTAAGTAGGTAAGTAACTAAGTAGCTAAGTAGCTAAGTAAGTTACTAAGTAACTAAGTGAGTAAGTTTGTAAGTAAGTTAGTAAGTAAGTAAGTGAAGGTTATTTGTAAAGATCTTTCTAGACCAGGGTCACAAAGAACTTGAACAATCAAAAACAATACACAGTTAAAATATTTACTTTTAAAGGCCGAAAAACAAGTTAAAATGTATCAATAAATGTAGGTTTACACACATAAATACACAGAAATAGCATCGTCTACATGTTTAGTAACTTATGTACTTACCTAAGTACATGTTTAGTACTTTATGTACCTAAGTAAGTAACATACTGTAACTTTGAACGTGAATCAAACTAAAAATCTATTTTGTTTTTCAGTGCCTGTGTGTCTGAGGCCGAGAAGGAACGTCCAGGTTTGTGTTTTATTATGTTTTATCATAAGTTTCTCTAAGTGAGTCATTGAAATAAAATACTTTAAAGACTCTCGACACATATAAAGAACAAGTGCAAATAAAAAGAACACATTTAGTTTTTCTATTTCTTGCCTTAGATTCTTGTAACTCAAGGTTTTCCCGTCGTATCGAGACTTTCTTCTCTCAGTCGCATGAGGTTCAAGTTCCTCCTGTGAGCTCTGACCTGAACAGAAGCTTCACAGTGACACCACTGATCAAAACTCTTATCAGAGACTGAGATAACGTCATGTTAGTCATGTGACCAGAAACAGCTGAAACACATCAATCAATACTTTAGTCACGAGAAAATACTGGGATTTTTTCATATTCAACAGCACATTATTGATTGAACATGATATTTGTATTTGATTCTTTAGATTTTATATAATACTTTATTTCTATCTTAGTTATTTTAGGGGTTTTATTTCCACAACGTTTGAATAAAATAAAACATAATTCTTTTTTGTCTTATTTACAATGAATGTGTAGATATTACTACATTTGTACATTTGTTCATTTTCGTATTGCAATTTAACGTCCGGCCTCTAGATGGCAGCAGTCATTACGTCCTCAAGGAAGAATGATGACTGAGGACGAGAGGATACAGTGATGACAGAAGACGTGAGGATACAGTGATGACTGAGGACGAGAGGATACAGTTATGACTGAGGAAGAGAGGATACAGTGATGACTGAGGAAGAGAGGATACAGTGATGACTGAGGATGAGAGGATACAGTTATGACTGAGGATGAGAGGATACAGTGATGACTGAGGAAGAGAGGATACAGTGATGACTGAGGATGAGAGGATACAGTTATGACTGAGGATGAGAGGATACAGTGATGACTGAGGAAGAGAGGATACAGTGATGACTGAGGACCAGAGGATACAGTGATGACTGAGGACCAGAGGATACAGTGATGACTGAGGACGAGTGGATACAGTGATGACTGACGACTTGAGAACACAGTGATGACTGAGGACGAGAGGATACAATGATGAGTGAGGACGAGAAGATACAGTGATCCAACACCAGAGCCAAGTACTGGACAATACTACACATATATACTTGTTACTACACTATCACAACACCAGAGTCAAGTACTGAACAATACTACACATATATACTTGTTACTTCACTATCACAACACCAGAGTCAAGTACTGGACAATACTACACATATATACTTGTTACTACACTATCACAACACCAGAGTCAAGTACTGGACAATACTACACATATATCCTTGTTACTACACTATCACAACACCAGAGTCAAGTACTGGACAATACTACACATATATCCTTGTTACTACACTATCACAACACCAGAGTCAAGTACTGGACAATACTACACATATATACTTGTTACTACACTATCACAACACCAAAGTCAAGTACTGGACAATACTACACATATATCCTTGTTACTACACTATCACAACACCAGAGTCAAGTACTGGACAATACTACACATATATCCTTGTTACTACACTATCACAACACCAGAGTCAAGTACTGGACAATACTACACATATATCCTTGTTACTACAGTATCACTATGTATCATAACAGAGTATTGACTATAAACTCCTCTAGTTGTTCAAGTTCAAGGACGACAGAATTGACGACGCGTTGATATATTTTTACAACTTTGACATTAAGTCACACAGTTTGTCGTGTGAAACCGTAAACAACACAAGTTAGTTATACGTTGAGTGTGTATTCTTTCAGACGCAGGTCAGCGCGAGAACAAGTACAAAGCTCATCGCAGGTTCGGCGACAGACGAGGCGGAGTCATCAGCGCTCGCACATACTTCTACGCCGACGAGGCCAAGTGTGACGACCAGATGGAGACGTTCATCAACTGCATCAAAGCCTCAGGTGAGAAGATCCAGGTGTTCTTTAGAGATAACACCTAGATAACAGAGTCGGAGAAGTAGCTTCTACTTTCAGAATCAAACTTTTACTGCCAGTGTAGGTGGTGTCAGTTCACAATAAACACAATGAACACAATAAAACATGAAATGTTTTATATAATAAAACAATATTTTTTTTAATGCTTACATTTTTTTATTTTAAGCATTAAATATTTTTTTTAAAAGAAAACTTAAATTAAATAATTTAATTTGAAAATGTTGATATATTAGTATTGATCAAAAAAGTTACACAACTGCATCAAAATAAGTGACACCACTACATCAAAATAAGTTACACAACTGCATCAAAATAAGTTACACAACTGCATCAAAATAAGTGACACCACTACATCAAAATAAGTTACACAACTGCATCAAAATAAGTTACACAACTGCATCAAAATAAGTGACACAACTGCATCAAATAAGTGACACAACTGCATCAAAATAAGTGACACACCTGCATCAAAATAAGTTACACACCTGCATCAAAATAAGTGACACACCTGCATCAAAATAAGTTACACACCTGCATCAAAATAAGTGACACACCTGCATCAAAATAAGTGACACAACTGCATCAAAATAAGTGACACACCTGCATCAAAATAAGAGACACAACTGCATCAAAATAAGTGACACACCTGCATCAAAATAAGTTACACACCTGCATCAAAATAAGTGACACACCTGCATCAAAATAAGTGACACACCTGCATCAAAATAAGAGACACACCTGCATCAAAATAAGTGACACACCTGCATCAAAATAAGTGACACACCTGCATCAAAATAAGAGACACACCTGCATCAAAATAAGTGACACACCTGCATCAAAATAAGTTACACACCTGCATCAAAATAAGTCACACACCTGCATCAAAATAAGAGACACAACTGCATCAAAATAAGTTACACACCTGCATCAAAATAAGTGACACACCTGCATCAAAATAAGTTACACAACTGCATCAAAATAAGTGACACACCATCATCAAAATAAGAGACACAACTGCATCAAAATAAGTGACACAACTGCATCAAAATAAGTTACACACCATCATCAAAATAAGAGACACAACTGCATAAAAATAAGTGACACACCTGCATCAAAATAAGTGACACAACTGCATCAAAATAAGTTACACACCATCATCAAAATAAGTGACACAACTGCATCAAAATAAGTGACACACCTGCATCAAAATAAGTGACACAACTGCATCAAAATAAGTGACACACCTGCATCAAAATAAGTGACACAACTGCATCAAAATAAGTGACACAACTGCATCATAATAATTAACACACCTGCATCAAAATAAGTGACACAACAGTTTTAAAGTTGTGTAATGCTGACTTGTCACCGACAGGGGGCGCGTCCACTGACGGCTTCTCTGCCATCAAGATGACGGCTCTCGGTCGACCTCAGTTCCTGGTGAGTTTCCGGTTCGATTCTTATTGAATTAATCGATTTCACGATCAATACACTCGATTCTTTCTCTCTTTGTTTGAATTGAATCCACTTGTTAAATTCATGTGGATGTAAAGTTATGTTTTGTTCACGAGGGAATCATTTAAAGAACAATTAATACATAAAATAGTTTGTAAAAAAAATGTAAACTGATTAAAAACTGATTAAATGTTCACAAAAACTCAGAATAAGAAGTGATTTTTATACGTTTAATATTTTAAATTCTCACCAAGTCACAGAAAAACATCAATCAAAGGTTGTAAAGTAAATGTTTTTCATTAACTTTTCAACGAGTCACTTGGAAAAATGGACTTAAATCAAGTTTATTTTGATTTATTTTTAAATGTATTACTTTCTTGTTCAACTCTTCCATCCATCCATCCATCCATCCCTCCCTCCCTCCCTCCCTCCCTATCTATCTATCTATCTATCTATCTATCTATCTATCTATCTATCTATCTATCTATCTATCTATCTATCTATCTATCTATCTATCTATCTATCTATCTATCTATCTATCTATCTATCTATCTATCTATCTATCTATCTCTCTATCTCTCGACCTCGTGAGTAAAATGTTGTTTCTACTGCAGTAAAACATGTTCCTCACGACCTTGTGAGTAAAATGTTGTTTCTACTGCAGTAAAACATGTTCCTCACGACCTTGTGAGTAAACTGTTGTTTCTACTGCAGTAAAACATGTTCCTCACGACCTTGTGAGTACAATGTTGTTTCTACTGCAGTATAACATGTTCCTCACGACCTCGTGAGTAAAATGTTGTTTCTACTGCAGTAAAACATGTTCCTCACGACCTTGTGAGTACAATGTTGTTTCTACTGCAGTAAAACATGTTCCTCTCGACCTCGTGAGTAAAATGTTGTTTCTACTGCAGTAAAACATGTTCCTCACGACCTTGTGAGTAAAATGTTGTTTCTACTGCAGTATAACATGTTCCTCACGACCTCGTGAGTAAACTGTTGTTTCTACTGCAGTAAAACATGTTCCTCACGACCTTGTGAGTAAAATGTTGTTTCTACTGCAGTATAACATGTTCCTCACGACCTTGTGAGTAAACTGTTGTTTCTACTGCAGTAAAACATGTTCCTCACGACCTTGTGAGTAAACTGTTGTTTCTACTGCAGTAAAACATGTTCCTCACGACCTCGTGAGTAAAATGTTGTTTCTACTGCAGTAAAACATGTTCCTCACGACCTTGTGAGTAAACTGTTGTTTCTACTGCAGTAAAACATGTTCCTCACGACCTCGTGAGTAAAATGTTGTTTCTACTGCAGTAAAACATGTTCCTCTCGACCTCGTGAGTAAAATGTTGTTTCTACTGCAGTAAAACATGTTCCTCACGACCTTGTGAGTAAAATGTTGTTTCTACTGCAGTAAAACATGTTCCTCACGACCTTGTGAGTAAAATGTTGTTTCTACTGCAGTATAACATGTTCCTCTCGACCTCGTGAGTAAAATGTTGTTTCTACTGCAGTAAAACATGTTCCTCACGACCTTGTGAGTAAAATGTTGTTTCTACTGCAGTAAAACATGTTCCTCACGACCTTGTGAGTAAAATGTTGTTTCTACTGCAGTAAAACATGTTCCTCACGACCTTGTGAGTAAAATGTTGTTTCTACTGCAGTAAAACATGTTCCTCACGACCTTGTGAGTAAAATGTTGTTTCTACTGCAGTAAAACATGTTCCTCACGACCTTGTGAGTAAACTGTTGTTTCTACTGCAGTAAAACATGTTCCTCACGACCTCGTGAGTAAACTGTTGTTTCTACTGCAGTAAAACATGTTCCTCACGACCTCGTGAGTAAACTGTTGTTTCTACTGCAGTAAAACATGTTCCTCACGACCTCGTGAGTAAAATGTTGTTTCTACTGCAGTAAAACATGTTCCTCACGACCTCGTGAGTAAAATGTTGTTTCTACTGCAGTAAAACATGTTCCTCACGACCTTGTGAGTAAAATGTTGTTTCTACTGCAGTAAAACATGTTCCTCACGACCTTGTGAGTAAAATGTTGTTTCTACTGCAGTACAACATGTTCCTCACGACCTTGTGAGTAAAATGTTGTTTCTACTGCAGTACAACATGTTCCTCACGACCTTGTGAGTAAAATGTTGTTTCTACTGCAGTAAAACACGTTCCTCACGACCTCGTGAGTAAAATGTTGTTTCTACTGCAGTAAAACATGTTCCTCACGACCTTGTGAGTAAAATGTTGTTTCTACTGCAGTACAACATGTTCCTCACGACCTTGTGAGTAAAATGTTGTTTCTACTGCAGTAAAACATGTTCCTCACGACCTCGTGAGTAAACTGTTGTTTCTACTGCAGTAAAACATGTTCCTCACGACCTTGTGAGTAAAATGTTGTTTCTACTGCAGTATAACATGTTCCTCTCGGCCTCGTGAGTAAAATGTTGTTTCTACTGCAGTAAAACATGTTCCTCACGACCTTGTGAGTAAAATGTTGTTTCTACTGCAGTATAACATGTTCCTCTCGACCTCGTGAGTAAAATGTTGTTTCTACTGCAGTAAAACATGTTCCTCACGACCTTGTGAGTAAAATGTTGTTTCTACTGCAGTAAAACATGTTCCTCACGACCTTGTGAGTAAAATGTTGTTTCTACTGCAGTACAACATGTTCCTCACGACCTTGTGAGTAAAATGTTGTTTCTACTGCAGTACAACATGTTCCTCACGACCTTGTGAGTAAAATGTTGTTTCTACTGCAGTAAAACACGTTCCTCACGACCTCGTGAGTTAAATGTTGTTTCTACTGCAGTAAAACATGTTCCTCACGACCTTGTGAGTAAAATGTTGTTTCTACTGCAGTACAACATGTTCCTCACGACCTTGTGAGTAAAATGTTGTTTCTACTGCAGTAAAACATGTTCCTCACGACCTCGTGAGTAAAATGTTGTTTCTACTGCAGTAAAACATTTTCCTCACGACCTTGTGAGTAAAATGTTGTTTCTACTGCAGTACAACATGTTCCTCACGACCTTGTGAGTAAAATGTTGTTTCTACTGCAGTAAAACATGTTCCTCTCGACCTCGTGAGTAAACTGTTGTTTCTACTGCAGTAAAACATGTTCCTCACGACCTCGTGAGTAAAATGTTGTTTCTACTGCAGTAAAACATGTTCCTCACGACCTTGTGAGTAAAATGTTGTTTCTACTGCAGTAAAACATGTTCCTCACGACCTTGTGAGTAAACTGTTGTTTCTACTGCAGTAAAACATGTTCCTCACGACCTTGTGAGTAAAATGTTGTTTCTACTGCAGTAAAACATGTTCCTCACGACCTTGTGAGTAAAATGTTGTTTCTACTGCAGTACAACATGTTCCTCACGACCTTGTGAGTAAAATGTTGTTTCTACTGCAGTAAAACATGTTCCTCACGACCTTGTGAGTAAAATGTTGTTTCTACTGCAGTACAACATGTTCCTCACGACCTTGTGAGTAAAATGTTGTTTCTACTGCAGTAAAACATGTTCCTCACGACCTCGTGAGTAAAATGTTGTTTCTACTGCAGTAAAACATGTTCCTCACGACCTTGTGAGTAAACTGTTGTTTCTACTGCAGTACAACATGTTCCTCACGACCTCGTGAGTAAAATGTTGTTTCTACTGCAGTACAACATGTTCCTCACGACCTCGTGAGTAAAATGTTGTTTCTACTGCAGTACAACATGTTCCTCACGACCTCGTGAGTAAAATGTTGTTTCTACTGCAGTAAAACATGTTCCTCACGACCTCGTGAGTAAACTGTTGTTTCTACTGCAGTAAAACATGTTCCTCACGACCTTGTGAGTAAAATGTTGTTTCTACTGCAGTAAAACATGTTCCTCACGACCTCATGAGTAAAATGTTGTTTCTACTGCAGTAAAACATGTTCTTCACGACCTTGTGAGTAAAATGTTGTTTCTACTGCAGTAAAACATGTTCCTCTCGACCTCGTGAGTAAAATGTTGTTTCTACTGCAGTACAACATGTTCCTCACGACCTTGTGAGTAAAATGTTGTTTCTACTGCAGTAAAACATGTTCCTCACGACCTTGTGAGTAAAATGTTGTTTCTACTGCAGTAAAACATGTTCCTCACGACCTTGTGAGTAAAATGTTGTTTCTACTGCAGTAAAACACGTTCCTCACGACCTTGTGAGTAAACTGTTGTTTCTACTGCAGTAAAACATGTTCTTCACGACCTTGTGAGTAAAATGTTGTTTCTACTGCAGTAAAACATGTTCCTCACGACCTTGTGAGTAAAATGTTGTTTCTACTGCAGTAAAACACGTTCCTCACGACCTTGTGAGTAAAATGTTGTTTCTACTGCAGTAAAACACGTTCCTCACGACCTCGTGAGTAAAATGTTGTTTCTACTGCAGTAAAACATGTTCCTCACGACCTTGTGAGTAAAATGTTGTTTCTACTGCAGTAAAACATGTTCCTCTCGACCTCGTGAGTAAACTGTTGTTTCTACTGCAGTAAAACATGTTCCTCACGACCTTGTGAGTAAAATGTTGTTTCTACTGCAGTAAAACATGTTCCTCACGACCTTGTGAGTAAAATGTTGTTTCTACTGCAGTAAAACATGTTCCTCACGACCTCGTGAGTAAAATGTTTTTTCTACTGCAGTATAACATGTTCCTCACGACCTCGTGAGTAAAATGTTGTTTCTACTGCAGTATAACATGTTCCTCACGACCTCGTGAGTAAAATGTTGTTTCTACTGCAGTATAACATGTTCCTCACGACCTCGTGAGTAAAATGTTGTTTCTACTGCAGTAAAACATGTTCCTCACGACCTCGTGAGTAAAATGTTGTTTCTACTGCAGTAAAACATGTTCCTCACGACCTTGTGAGTAAACTGTTGTTTCTACTGCAGTAAAACATGTTCCTCACGACCTTGTGAGTAAAATGTTGTTTCTACTGCAGTAAAACATGTTCCTCACGACCTTGTGAGTAAAATGTTGTTTCTACTGCAGTAAAACATGTTCCTCACGACCTCGTGAGTAAAATGTTTTTTCTACTGCAGTATAACATGTTCCTCACGACCTCGTGAGTAAAATGTTGTTTCTACTGCAGTAAAACATTTTCCTGACGACCTCGTGAGTAAACTGTTGTTTCTACTGCAGTAAAACATGTTCCTCACGACCTTGTGAGTAAAATGTTGTTTCTACTGCAGTAAAACATGTTCCTCACGACCTCGTGAGTAAAATGTTGTTTCTACTGCAGTAAAACATGTTCTTCACGACCTTGTGAGTAAAATGTTGTTTCTACTGCAGTAAAACATGTTCCTCTCGACCTCGTGAGTAAAATGTTGTTTCTACTGCAGTACAACATGTTCCTCACGACCTTGTGAGTAAAATGTTGTTTCTACTGCAGTAAAACATGTTCCTCACGACCTTGTGAGTAAAATGTTGTTTCTACTGCAGTAAAACATGTTCCTCACGACCTTGTGAGTAAAATGTTGTTTCTACTGCAGTAAAACACGTTCCTCACGACCTTGTGAGTAAACTGTTGTTTCTACTGCAGTAAAACATGTTCTTCACGACCTTGTGAGTAAAATGTTGTTTCTACTGCAGTAAAACATGTTCCTCACGACCTTGTGAGTAAAATGTTGTTTCTACTGCAGTAAAACACGTTCCTCACGACCTTGTGAGTAAAATGTTGTTTCTACTGCAGTAAAACACGTTCCTCACGACCTCGTGAGTAAAATGTTGTTTCTACTGCAGTAAAACATGTTCCTCACGACCTTGTGAGTAAAATGTTGTTTCTACTGCAGTAAAACATGTTCCTCTCGACCTCGTGAGTAAACTGTTGTTTCTACTGCAGTAAAACATGTTCCTCACGACCTTGTGAGTAAAATGTTGTTTCTACTGCAGTAAAACATGTTCCTCACGACCTTGTGAGTAAAATGTTGTTTCTACTGCAGTAAAACATGTTCCTCACGACCTCGTGAGTAAAATGTTGTTTCTACTGCAGTAAAACATGTTCCTCACGACCTCGTGAGTAAACTGTTGTTTCTACTGCAGTAAAACATGTTCCTCACGACCTTGTGAGTAAAATGTTGTTTCTACTGCAGTAAAACATGTTCCTCACGACCTCGTGAGTAAAATGTTTTTTCTACTGCAGTATAACATGTTCCTCACGACCTCGTGAGTAAAATGTTGTTTCTACTGCAGTATAACATGTTCCTCACGACCTCGTGAGTAAAATGTTGTTTCTACTGCAGTATAACATGTTCCTCACGACCTCGTGAGTAAAATGTTGTTTCTACTGCAGTAAAACATGTTCCTCACGACCTTGTGAGTAAAATGTTGTTTCTACTGCAGTAAAACATGTTCCTCACGACCTCGTGAGTAAAATGTTGTTTCTACTGCAGTAAAACATGTTCCTCACGACCTTGTGAGTAAACTGTTGTTTCTACTGCAGTAAAACATGTTCCTCACGACCTTGTGAGTAAAATGTTGTTTCTACTGCAGTAAAACATGTTCCTCACGACCTTGTCAGTAAAATGTTGTTTCTACTGCAGTAAAACATGTTCCTCACGACCTTGTGAGTAAAATGTTGTTTCTACTGCAGTAAAACATGTTCCTCACGACCTTGTGAGTACAATGTTGTTTCTACTGCAGTATAACATGTTCCTCACGACCTCGTGAGTAAAATGTTGTTTCTACTGCAGTAAAACATGTTCCTCACGGCCTTGTGAGTACAATGTTGTTTCTACTGCAGTAAAACATGTTCCTCTCGACCTCGTGAGTAAAATGTTGTTTCTACTGCAGTAAAACATGTTCCTCACGACCTTGTGAGTAAACTGTTGTTTCTACTGCAGTAAAACATGTTCCTCACGACCTCGTGAGTAAAATGTTGTTTCTACTGCAGTAAAACATGTTCCTCACGACCTTGTGAGTAAACTGTTGTTTCTACTGCAGTAAAACATGTTCCTCACGACCTTGTGAGTAAAATGTTGTTTCTACTGCAGTAAAACATGTTCCTCACGACCTTGTGAGTAAAATGTTGTTTCTACTGCAGTAAAACATGTTCCTCTCGACCTTGTGAGTAAAATGTTGTTTCTACTGCAGTAAAACATGTTCCTCTCGACCTTGTGAGTAAAATGTTGTTTCTACTGCAGTAAAACATGTTCCTCTCGACCTTGTGAGTAAAATGTTGTTTCTACTGCAGTAAAACACGTTCCTCTCGACCTCGTGAGTAAAATGTTGTTTCTACTGCAGTAAAACATGTTCCTCACGACCTTGTGAGTAAAATGTTGTTTCTACTGCAGTAAAACATGTTCCTCTCGACCTTGTGAGTAAAATGTTGTTTCTACTGCAGTAAAACATGTTCCTCACGACCTTGTGAGTACAATGTTGTTTCTACTGCAGTAAAACATGTTCCTCTCGACCTTGTGAGTACAATGTTGTTTCTACTGCAGTAAAACATGTTCCTCACGACCTTGTGAGTACAATGTTGTTTCTACTGCAGTAAAACATGTTCCTCACGACCTTGTGAGTACAATGTTGTTTCTACTGCAGTAAAACATGTTCCTCACGACCTTGTGAGTACAATGTTGTTTCTACTGCAGTAAAACATGTTCCTCACGACCTTGTGAGTACAATGTTGTTTCTACTGCAGTAAAACATGTTCCTCTCGCAGCTCCAGTTCTCCGAGGTTCTGGTCAAGTGGCGCCAGTTCTTCAGCTTCCTGTCGGCTCAACAGGGCAAATCTGAGATGAAGGTTCTGGAGCAGAAGCTGGAACTGGATCAGCTCAAGGTGAGGTTTGAATTTGAAGGTCACATGACCCGGCGCCGTCACGTGACCCGCGAGCGGTTCTTCGCAGGAGAGTCTGACGGAGCTCGGCTTCGCTCCCAAGGACGACATCGAAAACTGGTTCACGGGAGAGAAGTTGGGTTTGTCGGGGTAAGAACCAGTCAATCTAGTATTCATGTTTTACTTCACAAACATTCAATCTTACATTTTAAATACTGTGTTTGGTTCCATTCAGAGTATTTCAGCGGCATCAGAAAAATACTAAACATTTCAAATGTCTTTTTTATTATCAATAATCTTTTTTTCATTTCATTTTTTTTGTTTTCTTTGAATAATTACATTTAAAATCCCATTTATATCAGAAAAATACTCAACATTTCAAATGTTTTTTTGATTAAAATGTTTTTTATCATAATAAAAAAAAATGTAATTTGTATATAAAAAGTTTTTTTTTGTTTTCTTTGAATAATTCCATTTAAAAATTCCATTTATATCATTAGTATCAGAAAAATATTCAACATTTGAAACTTTAAACTATCATTGAAATACATTATAAAAATTCACTTGTATATGAAAAAGGTTGTTTTTGTTTTCTTTTAATAATTAAATTTAAAAAAAAGTTGAATATTTTTTTCATCTATAGAAATGTTTTTGTTTCTTTTTAAGCATCGTATTTAAAAAATGTTTTAATAATTAAATTCAGTAGTTTCTATATCTATCGTTTTTTATTTTTTTAAATAATTTAATTGAAACAAGTGAAATATTTTCTAAATCAATGCTTTTTTTTACACACAGAGTTTGATGTTGTAATTACAATAATTCAGAAATATTCTTTCTATCAACATTTTTATATTGAATTTAAATAAATAGGAATTGAAAACAATATTGAATTGAGAAAATGTATTGTTCAATGATATGTGTAAAAATGTAATTATTTATTTGAATTTCTTATAAAAAACCAACAACATTTCAATAAAAAAGTTTGAAAAGTTAAATTCAACCATTGATAATAATAATATATACATACTAACATAATATTCTTTCGGGTAAAAACGCGTCACGTCTTCCTTCAGAGCCATCGACCTGCTCGACTGGAACAACTTGATCAACGACACCACGAAGATTTCCAACCTGCTGATGGTTCCGAACCTTCAGGTGAGTTCTGCAGCAACGAGAGGTGGACTCGTGGACTAGTCACGCTGGTTAGCTATTGTCCAGTTTTGGTTAACTATTGCCTAGTTTGACCTTGAAGTGTCTGATAAACGGAGAAAATATCAGTCTTTCTCAAAAGTGACACAACGTTGGATAACATGTACTTTCCCTGCAGTGTCTGGAGCCGAGAGGCTGGAATTCAAAATATAGATCAAGAGAAACCGAGAGACGAGACGCAGATTTAAATTGTTTTTCTTATTATATGACGTACTTGTACATATTAGAATTCCAATCTCTACTAGTAGGATTCCAGATCCTGCAGGATTCCAATCTGTACTTTGATATATATATATATATATATATATATATATATATATATATATATATATATATTTGTAACATTTTATCTTGAGTGTTTTTATTCTGAGGCAACAGTACTTTTAATTGAGAAATATTATTGTGAAGTATGAGTATTTTTACTTTAGTAATATTATTAGGAAGTAATAGTACTTTTACCTAAGTAATATTATTCTGAAGTATCTGTACTTTAACTTTAGTAAGATTATTTAAAACTAATCGTCCTTTCTGTTATATTTTCATGAAGCCATTTACTTGAGTGATATTATTCTAAAGTAACAATATTTAAACTGTATTAAATATATGTATATATATATATATATATATATATATATATATATATATGTCTTCAATATCTAGATATTCAATATCTAGATATTGAATATCTAGATATGAATATGATACGTTGCATTTTTAAAAAGTCAGAAAATGTTCCTAACATAATTTTCTTCTTGAGTTTGGATCAGCAACATCTCAACATGTCAACATGTCAACATGTCAACATGTCATCATGTCAACATGTCAACATATCAATATATCATCATGTCAACATGTCAACATGTCAACATATCAACATGTCAACATATCATCATGTCATCATGTCAACATGTCAACATATCATCATGTCAACATGTCAACATGTCAACATGTCAACATATCATCATATCATCATGTCAACATGTCATCATGTCAACATGTCAACATGTCAACATGTAAACATATCATCATGTCAACATGTCAACATGTTGTGTGCAGACGGGTCAGCTGGAGCCTCTGTTGGGCAGTTTCACCAGCGAGGAGGAGCGACAGATGAAGAGAATGTTGCAGAGGATGGATGTTCTGGCCAAGGTGAGAGAAATACTTGTGTTTATTGAACCATCTGCAGTTCAACAGCCATATGGACGCGTGAAGAGAAACTAGGCAGCTGCTCACGTGACCCTGGCATGTGTGTGTGCAGCACGCGCTGGAGAACAGCGTGAGGCTCATGGTCGACGCCGAGCAAACATACTTCCAGCCGGCGATCAGTCGCTTGACCCTGGAGATGCAGAGAAAGTTCAACAGAGAGAAGCCGTTGATCTTCAACACATACCAGTGTTACCTGAAGGTGAGTACAGTGAAGTAATATTAATCCACTTACAGTACTGTTACTCCTTACTTGACTTACAGTATTGTTACTCATTACTTGACTTACAGTACTGTTACTCATTACTTGACTTACAGTATTGTTACTCATTACTTGACTTACAGTACTGTTACTCATTACTTAATTTAAAGTACTGTTACTCATTACTTAATTTACAGTAGTTACTCATTACTTGACTTACAGTACTGTTACATATTACTTAACTTACAGTACTGTTACGCCTTACTTGACTTACAGTACTGTTACTCATTACTTAATTTACAGTACTGTTACTCATTACTTGACTTACAGTATTGTTACTCATTACTTGACTTACAGTACTGTTACTCATTACTTAATTTAAAGTAGTTACTCATTACTTAATTTACAGTACTGTTACTCATTACTTGACTTACAGTACTGTTACATATTACTTAACTTACAGTACTGTTACTCATTACTTTTCTTACAGTACTGTTACTCATTACTTAATTTACAGTAGTTACTCATTACTTGACTTACAGTTCTGTTACATATTACTTAACTTACAGTACTGTTACTCATTATTTAATTTACAGTACTGTTACTCATTACTTAACTTACAGTACTGTTACTCATTACTTGACTTACAGTACTGTTACTCATTACTTAATTTAAAGTAGTTACTCATTACTTAATTTACAGTACTGTTACTCATTACTTGACTTACAGTACTGTTACATATTACTTAACTTACAGTACTGTTACTCATTACTTTTCTTACAGTACTGTTACTCATTACTTAATTTACAGTAGTTACTCATTACTTGACTTACAGTACTGTTTCTCATTACTCAACTTACAGTACTGTTACTCATTACTCGACTTACAGTACTGTTTCTCATTACTTAACTTACAGTACTGTTACTCATTACTTGACTTACAGTACTGTTACTCATTACTTAATTTACAGTACTGTTACTCATTACTTAACGTACAGTACTGTTACTCATTACTTGACTTTCAGTACTTTTACTCATTAATTGATTTACAGTACTGTTACTCATTACTTAATTTACAGTACTGTTACTCATTACTTAACTTACAGTACTGTTACTCATTACTTGACTTACAGTACTGTTACTCATTACTTAATTTAAAGTAGTTACTCATTACTTAATTTACAGTACTGTTACTCATTACTTGACTTACAGAACTGTTACATATTACTTAACTTACAGTACTGTTACTCATTACTTAATTTACAGTACTGTTACTCATTACTTGACTTACAGTACTGTTACTCATTACTTAATTTACAGTACTGTTACTCATTACTTAACTTACAGTACTGTTACTCATTACTTGACTTACAGTACTGTTACTCATTACTTAATTTAAAGTAGTTACTCATTACTTAATTTACAGCACTGTTACTCATTACTTGACTTACAGTACTGTTACATATTACTTAACTTACAGTACTGTTACTCATTACTTTTCTTACAGTACTGTTACTCATTACTTAATTTACAGTAGTTACTCAATACTTGACTTACAGTACTGTTTCTCATTACTCAACTTACAGTACTGTTACTCATTACTCGACTTACAGTACTGTTTCTCATTACTTAACTTACAGTACTGTTACTCATTACTTGACTTACAGTACTGTTACTCATTACTTAATTTACAGTACTGTTACTGATTACTTGACTTACAGTACTGTTACTCATTACTTAATTTACAGTACTGTTACTCATTACTTAACGTACAGTACTGTTACTCATTACTTGACTTTCAGTACTTTTACTCATTAATTGATTTACAGTACTGTTACTCATTACTTAATTTACAGTACTGTTACTCATTACTTAACTTACAGTACTGTTACTCATTACTTGACTTACAGTACTGTTACTCATTACTTAATTTAAAGTAGTTACTCATTACTTAATTTACAGTACTGTTACTCATTACTTGACTTACAGTACTGTTACATATTACTTAACTTACAGTACTGTTACTCATTACTTAATTTACAGTACTGTTACTCATTACTTGACTTACAGTACTGTTACTCATTACTTAATTTACAGTACTGTTACTCATTACTTAACTTACAGTACTGTTACTCATTACTTGACTTACAGTACTGTTACTCATTACTTAATTTAAAGTAGTTACTCATTACTTAATTTACAGCACTGTTACTCATTACTTGACTTACAGTACTGTTACATATTACTTAACTTACAGTACTGTTACTCATTACTTTTCTTACAGTACTGTTACTCATTACTTAATTTACAGTAGTTACTCATTACTTGACTTACAGTACTGTTACTCATTACTTGACTTACAGTACTGTTACATATTACTTAACTTACAGTACTGTTACTCATTACTTAATTTACAGTTTCTGTTACTCATTACTTGACTGACAGTACTGTTACTCATTACTTAATTTACAGTACTGTTACTCATTACTTAACTTACAGTACTGTTACTCATTACTTGACTTACAGTACTGTTACTCATTACTTAATTTAAAGTAGTTACTCATTACTTAATTTACAGTACTGTTACTCATTACTTGACTTACAGTACTGTTACATATTACTTAACTTACAGTACTGTTACTCATTACTTTTCTTACAGTACTGTTACTCATTACTTAATTTACAGTAGTTACTCATTACTTGACTTACAGTACTGTTTCTCATTACTCAACTTACAGTACTGTTACTCATTACTCGACTTACAGTACTGTTTATCATTACTTAACTTACAGTACTGTTACTCATTACTTGACGTACAGTACTGTTACTCATTACTTGACTTACAGTACTGTTACTCATTACTTAATTTACAGTACTGTTACTCATTACTTAACGTACAGTACTGTTACTCATTACTTGACTTTCAGTGCTTTTACTCATTAATTGATTTACAGTACTTCAGAATCATATTACTCCAGTAAAAGTACCATTACTTCCTTATAATATTACTAAAGTTAAAATACTATTACATCCTAATGATATAACACAAGTAAAAGCACTGTTACTTCAGTATGAAAACAGTTACTAATAAATAATTAAATAAATACGTAATAATAAGTTTGAATTTGTTCTTAAATGTGTTTGAAGTCAAGCGTGACTCAAAGTTCCGTGTTACTCTCAGGACGCGTACGCAAACGTCTCCGTGGACATGGAGCTGTCCAGGAGGGAGGGATGGCAGTTCGGAGCTAAACTGGTCCGTGGAGCGTACATGTACCAGGAGAGAACCAGAGCACAAGAGATCGGCTACGAGGACCCCATCAACCCGGACTACGAGGCCACCAACAGAATGTACCACAAGTGAGTGACAAACTTCGCAGTTTCTAACTTAGTTACTCGTTTATTGTTGAGTAACGTCAAGAAAACACTGTAGCGACCATTTTAATAAAATATTTATTTAACTTGTATTTCAACTTGTAAAATCAAACATCACATATGAGTAAGTAAGTAAGTAAGTAATATATATTTATATAGCGCTTTTCGAGACCAGGGTCACAAAGCGCTTTAACAATCAAAACAATACTCAAAACAGTACATACTTCAAGGATCAAGACAACACCGAGAACAACACAGGAGTTCGAGAAATTCAAGGAAAAGCCTGCACAAATGAGGTGTCGTCTCTGTCAACAACCCTCTCGGTAACGCAGACCTAAACAGCTCCCATGATGCTTTGCCGCCCAGCCAACCAATCACAGCTGTGGAACCTATAGCAACAATTTAAATCCAGTATAGTAGCGAACAATCAGCCGGAACTTGCTTTTACAACAATAAACATGTTCTGATTCTGAAATATGAGTTGACTTTATTTATTACTAAAATAAACTTCAGTTATTTAAACATTGAGTTTTAGTAAGTGTTTATTCTATGTTATTATTTGTATTCAAGACACCAAAAAATATAAAAGCTAATAAACTTGTTCTGATTCTGAAATATAGGATTGATTACTAAAGATAACAGATACAAGCACATAAAAAAGTTCAATATTTCATTCTAATTAATTATTTACTTCTTTTTTTTTTTTTAATACACAGTTTAAGTACTAGCCACGTGTATTTCTGTATTATTTATTATTATTATATATATATTTTTTTTTTTACATTATAATTTATTTCCAAAATACAACAAAAATATTCCTGTGTTTTTAAAACACTATCAATACAAGTCTTTTTATTCTTAAATATAAATGGAATTTATTTGTTACTTAAACACCTTCAGTTATTTAATATATATACGTCCACTTAATATGTATTATTTACTTAATTTTTTTAATTATAATTCACTTATTTTATTTTATTTGTTTATAATTTATATCATTTGTATTCAACACACAACAAAAAATACTAGCACTGGTACTAAACGTGTTCTGATGGTGAAATATAGGATTTATTACAAAAAGAAAAGCATAAAAGCTCTTAAAACATTTATTATATTGTATTTTGACGTATTTTTTTATTGAATTTAATATATTTTTTATTAAACCATTTTAATCCACTTATACATTTCTATTATTGATTTATTTTATGTTATAATTTCCAAAACACGACAAAATATTCCTGCGTTGTCTTTTTATTATGGATTATAAATGAAGTTTATTTGTCACTTAAAGTTATTTAATTATTGAATCGTCACGTTTTAAATGTTTTCATTTCATGTATATACGTCCACTCATCGTACAAGTCACTTGTTTTATTCATTCATTTATTATGTTGTAATTTATTTGTTCATATTTGTGTTTTTTAAATCCACTTGATTCTAACGTTGACTTCTCTGGTCTCAGGTGTTTGGAATTCATCCTGGAAGACATCGAGCATCGAGGAAACACAAACGTCATGGTCGCGTCTCACAACGAGGACAGTGTGCGATACACACTGGAGAAGTACGTCTCACAAAAGATACACACGAGCAACACAACACCGGGGGCCTCTTGAGACAGTTATATAACGCCTTGACCTCCTCGGGGTTCTGTCCAGGATGGACCAGCTCGGACTCTCGCCCACGGAGAACCAGGTGTACTTCGGACAGCTGCTCGGCATGTGCGACCAGATCAGTTTCCCGCTGGGTAGGTTACACTGTCGCGCTAAAAGTACACACACGCTATGCAGTCGCAGCTGCGACACTTCTTACATCACACACAGTCGCACACACTGAAGTTGTTACGTAAACTTGAAAATGATGGTCTTTTCTATCGACTCACACACGTGTGGACGTTTCTAATGACAAACTGTTGTGTTTTAGTCACATTTATTTACACAAACATGCATTTTGACTTTAAAAAATGAAGTAAAAATCTGAGTGTAAGGATTCTCTGTCTTTCAGGGATTTAGGGTTATTTATAAAAGTTTGTTTGAATATTGTATTTCACTTTTGAATTTACATTGAATTTCACTTTTGAATTTACATTGTATTTCACTTTTGAATTTACATTGTATTTCACTTTTGAATTTACATTGAATTTCCCTTTTGATTTTACATTGTATTTCACTTTTGAATTAACATTGTATTTCACTTTTGAATTGACATTGAATTTCACTTTTGATTTTACATTGTATTTCACTTTTGAATTTACATTGTATTTCACTTTTGAATTTACATTGAATTTCACTTTTGATTTTACATTGTATTTCACTTTTGAATTTACATTGAATTTCCCTTTTGATTTTACATTAAATTTCACTTTTGAATTTACATTGAATTTCACTTTTGAATTTACATTGAATTTCACTTTTGAATTTACGTTGAATTTCACTTTTGAATTTACATTGAATTTCACTTTTGAATTTACATTGAATTTCACTTTTGAATTTACGTTGAATTTCACTTTTGAATTTACATTGAATTTCACTTTTGAATTTACATTAAATTTCACTTTTGAATTTACATTGAATTTCACTTTTGAATTTACATTGTATTTCACTTTTGAATTTACGTTGAATTTCACTTTTGAATTTACGTTGAATTTCACTTTTTAAATGAAAGTTTTATTTTTTATTGAACTATTTCTTTAAGCTTTTCATTATTAAAAATACATTAAAAAAAAAAAGTTGATTTGAGTAATTTGTTAATTAAAATGAAAAAATATTCTAAATTAAATGTTTTTAAACAAGTTTTATATTCTCATTCCAATAATTAAAAATACATTTTCTAAAATTCAATATTTTTTCATTGGTACTATAGTTGATCAGATCATATTGTTATAAAAACATTTATATATGTATATTTTATTGTAAACAATTTAAAAAAGTATTTAGTCACAAGAAAATAATAATTTACGAATTATTGGAATTATTTAACTCTTTGTGTTGAAAAATAACTTTAAAACATTCAGAATTATGAATTAATTTATTAAAAAACTAAACACTTTCAATGTATTAATAGTATATATTTATCTAATTAGGTTTATCAGCAACAAACAAATGAGTTGAAAGAACATATGGAAGTAAATTAGTGTCATAAGAATATAAGATGTTTTCAGCCAATCAGGTGACCTGCAGGCGATCAGGTGACTGTTGGATCCATCAGCTCGTCACTCGTCTATTAATGTCTGTGATACTATTATAGCGACGTAATAGAATAATGTTACGTTAATAAAAGAAACAATTCATATTGAATTTAAAAGACTATGAACTAAAAAATATTTTGTTGTTTTTTCTAAAATATTGGGATTAAAATATCCATCTACGTGTGTAAAAAATAAAAAATAAGTAAAACAAAATAAAGTGAAAAGACCAAAAAAAACACATTCAATATTTAAATAAACAAATTATTGAATTAAATTATATATAAAGAAAATGCTTAAAAAACAACATTTTAATAAAAACATCCAAGTTTCAAACATTGGAATTCAATTTTTTTTAACATCCTAAGGACACTGATATGTTTCCATGACGACAGTATCGCGTCTCATTTATATTTGTTGGATAAAGACGCACAAAGTAACATTTATTAACATAAGAAATAATGATTTCAAATGAACACATTATGTGAAGAAAGTCTCGTTTAATATCAAGGATTGAAACTGATTTTTCCCGTTAAAAAAAAAACAAACAACACATTTATTATATTATGAAAAGAAACGTAAATGCGATGAATCAGTTGAAATAAAAAAGTACTTTCATGTGATGTACGGCGTGTCGTTGAATCGTCTGCGTCCGTAGCTTGACCTTTGACTCTTGACACGTGTTGACGTGTTGAAGAAACTCAACATTGATCAGCGGCGACAAGAGTTCAGCGTCCGATCCATTGTTTCGCAACAACGTGACTACACAACATTCTGACTACACAACATCTGACTACACACCATTCTGACTATAAAATATTCTGACTACACAACATTCTGACTACACACCATTCTGACTACACAACATTCTGACTACACAACATCTGACTACACACCATTCTGACTACACAACATCTGACTACACACCATTATGACTACACAATATTCTGACTACACACCATTCTGACTACACACCATTCTGACTACACACCATTCTGACTACACAATATTCTGACTACACAACATTCTGACTACACACCATTCTGACTACACACCATTCTGACTACACAACATTCTGACTACACAACATTCTGACTACACAACATCTGACTACACAACATCTGACTACACAACATTCTGACTACACAACATCTGACTACACACCATTCTGACTACACAACATTCTGACTACACAACATTCTGACTACACAACATCTGACTACACACCATTCTGACTACACAACATTCTGACTACACACCATTCTGACTACACAACATTCTGACTACACACCATTCTGACTACACAACATTCTGACTACACAACATCTGACTACACACCATCTGACTACACAACATCTGACTACACACCATTCTGACTACACAACATTCTGACTACACACCATTCTGACTACACAACATTCTGACTACACAACATCTGACTACACACCATCTGACTACACACCATTCTGACTACACAACATTCTGACTACACAACATCTGACTACACAACATTCTGACTACACAACATCTGACTACACACCATTCTGACTACACAACATTCTGACTACACAACATTCTGACTACACAACATTCTGACTACACAACATCTGACTACACAACATTCTGACTACACAACATCTGACTACACACCATTCTGACTACACAACATTCTGACTACACACCATTCTGACTACACAACATTCTGACTACACAACATTCTGACTACACAATTCTGACTACACACCATTCTGACTACACACCATTCTGACTACACAACATTCTGACTACACAACATTCTGACTACACAACATTCTGACTACACAATTCTGACTACACACCATTCTGACTACACACCATTCTGACTACACACCATTCTGACTACACACCATTCTGACTACACACCATTCTGACTACACAACATTCTGACTACACAACATTCTGACTACACACCATTCTGACTACACACCATTCTGACTACACAACATTCTGACTACACACCATTCTGACTACACAACATTCTGACTACACAACATTCTGACTACACACCATTCTGACTACACAACATTCTGACTACACACCATTCTGACTACACAACATTCTGACTACACACCATTCTGACTACACAACATTCTGACTACACACCATTCTGACTACACACCATTCTGACTACACAACATTCTGACTACACAACATTCTGACTACACAATTCTGACTACACACCATTCTGACTACACAACATTCTGACTACACACCATTCTGACTACACACCATTCTGACTACACAACATTCTGACTACACAACATTCTGACTACACACCATTCTGACTACACACCATTCTGACTACACACCATTCTGACTACGCATCATCTGACTACACACCATTCTGACTACACAACATTCTGACTACACATCATCTGACTACACACCATTCTGACTACACATCATCTGACTACACACCATTCTGACTACACAACATTCTGACTACACATCATCTGACTACACACCATTCTGACTACACAACATTCTGACTACACATCATCTGACTACACACCATTCTGACTACACAACATTCTGACTACACACCATTCTGACTACACACCATTCTGACTACACACCATTCTGACTACACACCATTCTGACTACACACCATTCTGACTACACACCATTCTGACTACACAACATTCTGACTACACAACATTCTGACTACACACCATTCTGACTACACACCATTCTGACTACACAACATTCTGACTACACACCATTCTGACTACACAACATTCTGACTACACAACATTCTGACTACACACCATTCTGACTACACAACATTCTGACTACACACCATTCTGACTACACAACATTCTGACTACACACCATTCTGACTACACAACATTCTGACTACACACCATTCTGACTACACACCATTCTGACTACACAACATTCTGACTACACAACATTCTGACTACACAATTCTGACTACACACCATTCTGACTACACAACATTCTGACTACACACCATTCTGACTACACACCATTCTGACTACACAACATTCTGACTACACAACATTCTGACTACACACCATTCTGACTACACACCATTCTGACTACACACCATTCTGACTACGCATCATCTGACTACACACCATTCTGACTACACAACATTCTGACTACACATCATCTGACTACACACCATTCTGACTACACATCATCTGACTACACACCATTCTGACTACACAACATTCTGACTACACATCATCTGACTACACACCATTCTGACTACACAACATTCTGACTACACATCATCTGACTACACACCATTCTGACTACACAACATTCTGACTACACACCATTCTGACTACACACCATTCTGACTACACACCATTCTGACTACACACCATTCTGACTACACACCATTCTGACTACACACCATTCTGACTACACAACATTCTGACTACACAACATTCTGACTACACACCATTCTGACTACACACCATTCTGACTACACAACATTCTGACTACACACCATTCTGACTACACAACATTCTGACTACACAACATTCTGACTACACACCATTCTGACTACACAACATTCTGACTACACACCATTCTGACTACACAACATTCTGACTACACACCATTCTGACTACACAACATTCTGACTACACACCATTCTGACTACACACCATTCTGACTACACAACATTCTGACTACACAACATTCTGACTACACAATTCTGACTACACACCATTCTGACTACACAACATTCTGACTACACACCATTCTGACTACACACCATTCTGACTACACAACATTCTGACTACACAACATTCTGACTACACACCATTCTGACTACACACCATTCTGACTACACACCATTCTGACTACGCATCATCTGACTACACACCATTCTGACTACACAACATTCTGACTACACATCATCTGACTACACACCATTCTGACTACACATCATCTGACTACACACCATTCTGACTACACAACATTCTGACTACACATCATCTGACTACACACCATTCTGACTACACAACATTCTGACTACACAACATTCTGACTACACAACATTCTGACTACACACCATTCTGACTACACAACATTCTGACTACACACCATTCTGACTACACAACATTCTGACTACACACCATTCTGACTACACACCATTCTGACTACACAACATTCTGACTACACAACATTCTGACTACACAATTCTGACTACACACCATTCTGACTACACAACATTCTGACTACACACCATTCTGACTACACACCATTCTGACTACACAACATTCTGACTACACAACATTCTGACTACACACCATTCTGACTACACACCATTCTGACTACACACCATTCTGACTACGCATCATCTGACTACACACCATTCTGACTACACAACATTCTGACTACACATCATCTGACTACACACCATTCTGACTACACATCATCTGACTACACACCATTCTGACTACACAACATTCTGACTACACATCATCTGACTACACACCATTCTGACTACACAACATTCTGACTACACATCATCTGACTACACACCATTCTGACTACACAACATTCTGACTACACACCATTCTGACTACACACCATTCTGACTACACACCATTCTGACTACACACCATTCTGACTACACACCATTCTGACTACACACCATTCTGACTACACAACATTCTGACTACACAACATTCTGACTACACACCATTCTGACTACACACCATTCTGACTACACAACATTCTGACTACACACCATTCTGACTACACAACATTCTGACTACACAACATTCTGACTACACACCATTCTGACTACACAACATTCTGACTACACACCATTCTGACTACACAACATTCTGACTACACACCATTCTGACTACACAACATTCTGACTACACACCATTCTGACTACACACCATTCTGACTACACAACATTCTGACTACACAACATTCTGACTACACAATTCTGACTACACACCATTCTGACTACACAACATTCTGACTACACACCATTCTGACTACACACCATTCTGACTACACAACATTCTGACTACACAACATTCTGACTACACACCATTCTGACTACACACCATTCTGACTACACACCATTCTGACTACGCATCATCTGACTACACACCATTCTGACTACACAACATTCTGACTACACATCATCTGACTACACACCATTCTGACTACACATCATCTGACTACACACCATTCTGACTACACAACATTCTGACTACACATCATCTGACTACACACCATTCTGACTACACAACATTCTGACTACACATCATCTGACTACACACCATTCTGACTACACAACATTCTGACTACACACCATTCTGACTACACACCATTCTGACTACACACCATTCTGACTACACACCATTCTGACTACACACCATTCTGACTACACACCATTCTGACTACACAACATTCTGACTACACAACATTCTGACTACACACCATTCTGACTACACACCATTCTGACTACACAACATTCTGACTACACACCATTCTGACTACACAACATTCTGACTACACAACATTCTGACTACACACCATTCTGACTACACAACATTCTGACTACACACCATTCTGACTACACAACATTCTGACTACACACCATTCTGACTACACAACATTCTGACTACACACCATTCTGACTACACACCATTCTGACTACACAACATTCTGACTACACAACATTCTGACTACACAATTCTGACTACACACCATTCTGACTACACAACATTCTGACTACACACCATTCTGACTACACACCATTCTGACTACACAACATTCTGACTACACAACATTCTGACTACACACCATTCTGACTACACACCATTCTGACTACACACCATTCTGACTACGCATCATCTGACTACACACCATTCTGACTACACAACATTCTGACTACACATCATCTGACTACACACCATTCTGACTACACATCATCTGACTACACACCATTCTGACTACACAACATTCTGACTACACATCATCTGACTACACACCATTCTGACTACACAACATTCTGACTACACAACATTCTGACTACACAACATTCTGACTACACACCATTCTGACTACACAACATTCTGACTACACAACATTCTGACTACACAACATTCTGACTACACACCATTCTGACTACACAACATTCTGACTACACACCATTCTGACTACACAACATTCTGACTACACACCATTCTGACTACACAACATTCTGACTACACAACATTCTGACTACACAACATTCTGACTACACAACATTCTGTCTACACACCATTCTGACTACACACCATTCTGATTACACAACATTCTGACTACACACCATTCTGACTACACAACATTCTGACTACACACCATTCTGACTACACAACATTCTGACTACACAACATTCTGACTACACAACATTCTGACTACACAACATTCTGACTACACAACATTCTGTCTACACACCATTCTGACTACACACCATTCTGATTACACAACATTCTGACTACACACCATTCTGACTACACAACATTCTGACTACACACCATTCTGACTACACAACATTCTGACTACACAACATTCTGACTACACAACATTCTGACTAAACTAGATCATCACAAGGTTGAACATTTCAAACGTTGAATTCCATGTTGAAAGGTTTAATCTTGTTTTTTTAATTGAAAACTTTCAAAATAAAATCTATTTTACACATAGAGTTGGATATTCTAAATATATATTATAAATTAATTAATTTTAAAATAAATTTCTAAATGTTATATTTATTTTAATTCATATTTCTTCCAATAGAAATCCATCAAATAAATGTTGGTATAATGACCAGACATTACCAGCAGAGCTCAGAGCTACTGGATCAAAACAGTCATGTGATCGTCATGATTGACTGAAATGTTTCAACCATGTAATATTATTATTTATGTTTGTATTTATTCAATTTTACATTTTAGTTCAGCTTTTAAATTGAATAAATATATACTGTAAAGATTCAGGATAATAATGACAACATTTTTTGGTATTTATTGTTTAATTAAAAATATATATTTTTGAAGTTTTGTAATAAGAATATCAAATTAATTTATTTTAATAAAAAAAAGCTTTCACTCGTTATTGAATTCAATTATTTAAAATAAATGTTTAAAACAATTCTATAAAAGAAAAAGATTTTGAATGTTAGAAAAGTTGAAGTTCAATATTTTTATGACACTAATACTTATAAATACTATACTATACTGATTTACTTCCATAGAGTGTGTTCCTGTCGACGCTAATATCAAGTCAAATCATGTCAAAATAACTAATGAAAGTATTTTCTGACCAACATTTCTCAAGGTATGGAGTCAAGAGTCCACTTTTAGTCTCATGTCTTTCCAAAGATTCACTTTCTTATCACGTCCGCGATACTGTTATCAAGCGCTGCAGGTTCCAAACGCCTTTATCTCGAGCTGCTGTTGCTTCACTCGTCGCTGTTGCTCAACTTCAGCTCAACTTCAGCTCAGACTCGCGTGTCACGGCGGCTTCCAGACAGACTTGAGTGACATTTATCACATTTATCACATGTTTAAGGATCATTTTCAGCTCCTGTCGGGAAGTCTAAGGATTCTCTCTTTCAGGGATTTAGGTTTATTTATAAAAGTTTGTTAGAATATTAAATTTCACTTTTGAATTTACATTGAATTTACATTGAATTTCACTTTTGAATTTACATTGAATTTCACTTTTGAATTTACATTGAATTTACATTGAATTTCACTTTTGATTAGACATTGAATTTACATTGAATTTCACTTTTGATTTGACATTGAATTTCACTTTTGAATTTACATTGAATTTCACTTTTGAATTTACATTAAATTTCACTTTTGAATTTACATTGAATTTGACTTTTGAATTTACATTGAATTTCACTTTTGATTTGACATTGAATTTCACTTTTGAATTTACATTGAATTTCACTTTTGAATTTACATTGAATTTCACTTTTGATTTGACATTGAATTTACATTGAATTTCACTTTTGATTTGACATTGAATTTCACTTTTGAATTTACATTGAATTTCACTTTTGATTTGACATTGAATTTCACTTTTGAATTTACATTGAATTTCACTTTTGAATTTACATTAAATTTCACTTTTGAATTTACATTAAATTTCACTTTTGAATTTACATTGAATTTCACTTTTTAAATGAAAGTCAATTTTTTTATTGAACTATTTCTTTAAGCTTTTCATTATTAAAAATGAAATAAAAAGTTGATTTGAGTAATTTGTTTTTAAAAGGTTGAATATTTAATTAAAATTAAAAGATATTCTAAATTAAATGTTTTTAAACAAGTTTTATATTCTCATTTCAATAATTTAAAATACATTTTCTAAAATTCAATATTTTTTCATTGGTACTATAGTTGATCAGATCATATTGTTACACAAACATTTATATATGAATATTTTATTGTAAACTATTTAAAAAAGTATTTAGTCACAAGAAAATAATAATTTACGAATTATTGGAATTATTTAACCCTTTGTGTTGAAAAATAACTTTAAAAACATTCAGAATTATGAATTAATTTATTAAAAAACTAAACACTTTCAATGTACTAATAGTATATATTTATATAATTAAGTTAATATACTTCCTTTGTAAAAAGTATAGTAAGTTACTTTAACTAAAAAATAGTTCATTATTTATTCTCTGTAGCACTTTAATTGTTTCTCTTATTTTTGTCTGTATTTTATTAATTTATTTGTGTTTATTCCTTTTTTTTTTTTATTAAAAAAAAAAAGTCCTGTATTGTGTTTAAAAAAAACTGTGTTTGATTCAGAAAAAAAGAGCAGAATCTCAGAATTCATGTGTCTCACCTGCAGTTGATACTAAACTCTGCAGCCGCTCTAGTAGAAGAACTCACATTTCTCCTTCAAACTCTTCACTGGCTGCTCTAGTAGAAGAACTCACATTTCTCCTTCAAACTCTTCACTGGCTGCTCTAGTAGAAGAACTCACATTTCTCCTTCAAACTCTTCACTGGCCGCTCTAGTAGAAGAACTCACATTTCTCCTTCAAAGTCTTCACTGGCTGCTCTAGTAGAAGAACTCACATTTCTCCTTCAAACTCTTCACTGGCTGCTCTAGTAGAAGAACTCACATTTCTCCTTCAAACTCTTCACTGGCTGCTCTAGTAGAAGAACTCACATTTCTCCTTCAAACTCTTCACTGGCTGCTCTAGTAGAAGAACTCACATTTCTCCTTCAAACTCTTCACTGGCTGCTCTAGTAGAAGAACTCACATTTCTCCTTCAAACTCTTTACTGGCTGCTCTAGTAGAAGAACTCACATTTCTCCTTCAAACTCTTCACTGGCTGCTCTAGTAGAAGAACTCACATTTCTCCTTCAAAGTCTTCACTGGCTGCTCTAGTAGAAGAACTCACATTTCTCCTTCAAACTCTTCACTGGCTGCTCTAGTAGAAGAACTCACATTTCTCCTTCAAACTCTTCACTGGCTGCTCTAGTAGAAGAACTCACATTTCTCCTTCAAACTCTTCACTGGCTGCTCTAGTAGAAGAACTCACATTTCTCCTTCAAAGTCTTCACTGGCTGCTCTAGTAGAAGAACTCACATTTCTCCTTCAAAGTCTTCACTGGCTGCTCTAGTAGAAGAACTCACATTTCTCCTTCAAACTCTTCACTGGCTGCTCTAGTAGAAGAACTCACATTTCTCCTTCAAACTCTTCACTGGCTGCTCTAGTAGAAGAACTCACATTTCTCCTTCAAAGTCTTCACTGGCTGCTCTAGTAGAAGAACTCACATTTCTCCTTCAAAGTCTTCACTGGCTGCTCTAGTAGAAGAACTCACATTTCTCCTTCAAACTCTTCACTGGCTGCTCTAGTAGAAGAACTCACATTTCTCCTTCAAACTCTTCACTGGCTGCTCTAGTAGAAGAACTCACATTTCTCCTTCAAACTCTTCACTGGCTGCTCTAGTAGAAGAACTCACATTTCTCCTTCAAACTCTACACTGGCTGCTCTAGTAGAAGAACTCACATTTCTCCTTCAAACTCTACTAGATCTTTCTCTCTCTCGTGTTTGATGATCTACTGACTCTTAAGACACTTTGATTTGAGCTTTTCCTTGATTCTCTGAGACTCTTGTGTTTGTAAGTAAGTAAGTAATATTTATTTATATAGCGCTTTTCCAGACCAGGGTCACAAAGCGCTTAAACAATCAAAACAATACTCAAAGAAGTACATACTTTAAAGATCAAGATAATACTGAGAACAACACAGGAGTTCGAGAAATTCAAGGAAAAGCCTGAACAAATAGAAACGTCTTAAGATGTTTCTTAAAGGAGTCAGTAGATCATCAAACACAGATGTTTCTTGAAGGAGTCAGTAGATCATCAAACACAGATGTTTCTTGAAGGAGTCAGTAGATCATCAAACACAGATGTTTCTTGAAGGAGTCAGTAGATCATCAAACACAGATGTTTCTTGAAGGAGTCAGTAGATCATCAAACACAGATGTTTCTTGAAGGAGTCAGTAGATCATCAAACACAGATGTTTCTTGAAGGAGTCAGTAGATCATCAAACACAGATGTTTCTTGAAGGAGTCAGTAGATCATCAAACACAGATGTTTCTTGAAGGAGTCAGTAGATCATCAAACACAGATGTTTATTGAAGGAGTCAGTAGATCATCAAACACAGATGTTTCTTGAAGGAGTCAGTAGATCATCAAACACAGATGTTTCTTGAAGGAGTCAGTAGATCATCAAACACAGATGTTTCTTGAAGGAGTCAGTAGATCATCAAACACAGAGATGGTTCCACAGCTTAGGAGCAACAGCCTGAAAAGATTTCTCTCCTCTGGTCCTGAAGTTCAGGAACCATCAGTAGATTCTGATCCACAGACCTCAGAGCCCGAGCTGGGGTGTAAGGCTGGATCAGATCAGTGTGTTATCTTGATCTTTTAAGTATTTATTTTATTGAGTATTGTTTTGATTGGTTAAGCGCTTTGTGACCCTGGTCTAGAAAAGTACAAATATAACTTACTTCCATGAAAGTTGAATTCCTCGTCCTGCAGGTCAGGCTGGGTTCCCGGTCTACAAGTACGTCCCGTACGGGCCGGTCAACGAGGTGATCCCGTACCTGTCCCGCCGGGCCCAGGAGAACCGGGGCTTCATGAAGGGATCTCAGCGCGAGCGCTCGCTGCTGTGGGCGGAGCTGAAGCGCCGGATGATGGCGGGCGAGATCTTCTACAAGCCGCAGTACTGAGGCGTCGCCGCAGCATCTTCTCCACAAACATTCCTCTCACTCCGTCCGTGTACTTTGTCGTTTATTTATTCTAGTAGCATGTCTTTAATAATGTGTTGTCAGTGATGACAACCGTCTTCAGAACGCACACTCGTGTCACGTGTTTACAGGTTTATTAAGTGCCTTCGATGGCAGTAAATCGGTGAATATTGTGCGAACAATAATGGTTTTTAATTCAATATTTAAAACTAATGTTTTATGGAAATGATTGAATTTAATGATTCAGACGAAATCATTTCGTTTTCAATGTTTTTATGACTGTGACAAACTTCAACTTCGAGTCTCAAGTGCCTTTGATGATAGTTTCTCCAGCCAGAGACGAAGATGAGAACATACTGTGGTTTTTGTTATTTCATGGTTTTTTTTAGTATTTTAATGACAATCTGTGACTTAAAATAAAAGAATCATGTTGGATTTTAAAGATTATATTATATTTGATGAAAAAGGTTGACGCCGAAGAAAGTTGTACGAAAAAATTAAATAAAAAGTTTGATAAAAATATTCCATTGATGTGTTTTGTTTTTTTCAATCAATGTGTCAATTTTCAATATGACATTTTACATCCATTTTTGTTTTCTATTTAAGCTGCCACTCTTCTAATTAAACAAAATAATAACATACAAAGTAAACAGTTAAACAAGATAATATAGTAAGTAAAGTAAGTAATAGTTATTTGTAAAGATAACAGTTAAAATATATACTTTAAAAGGTAGAGACACATAAGACAAACACAACAAGAAAGTTAAGAGAAAGCTCAAATAAAAATGTCTTCAGATGTTTCTTGAAGGAGTCAGTAGATCATCAAACACAGATGTTTCTTGAAGGAGTCAGTAGATCATCAAACACAGATGTTTCTTGAAGGAGTCAGTAGATCATCAAACACAGATGTTTCTTGAAGGAGTCAGTAGATCATCAAACACAGATGTTTCTTGAAGGAGTCAATAGATCATCAAACACAGTTGTTTCTTGAAGGAGTCAGTAGATCATCAAACACAGATGTTTCTTGAAGGAGTCAGTAGATCATCAAACACAGATGTTTCTTGAAGGAGTCAGTAGATCATCAAACACAGATGTTTCTTGAAGGAGTCAGTAGATCATCAAACACAGATGTTTCTTGAAGGAGTCAGTAGATCATCAAACACAGATGTTTCTTGAAGGAGTCAGTAGATCATCAAACACAGATGTTTCTTGAAGGAGTCAGTAGATCATCAAACACAGATGTTTCTTGAAGGAGTCAGTAGATCATCAAACACAGATGTTTCTTGAAGGAGTCAGTAGATCATCAAACACAGATGTTTCTTGAAGGAGTCAGTAGATCATCAAACACAGATGTTTCTTGAAGGAGTCAGTAGATCATCAAACACAGATGTTTCTTGAAGGAGTCAGTAGATCATCAAACACAGATGTTTCTTGAAGGAGTCAGTAGATCATCAAACACAGATGTTTCTTGAAGGAGTCAGTAGATCATCAAACACAGAGGGAGAGGATGATCTAGCAGGAGAAATGTGAGTTCTTCTACTAGAGCAGCTCAGAATTCTGGCTGCAGAGTTTAGTATGAACTGCAGGCGAGACACATCCTTTTTTGTTTAGACACTAAATAAACTGTTACAATAGTGTAAACGACACAAACACATTATAAGATCATGTTGTGACAACAATTATAGATTTTTCTCAGTTGAAACAGTTTGTGTCAGTTTTGTTCAGTGTTGAACTCGAGACATTTGTAAAAAACAACACCAGGTTTCTCAGTTTGACTGACCTAAGTCACCCAAGTACTGACTCAACCCTAGAACCTAATCATCAACAATCACCAGAGTTTCAGTTTTGTCCACATTTAGCTTCAAAGTGTTTTCACTCATTGTTTGATTTCTAGCAAACAATTGACTAAGCTGTTCAGCCTCTGGGGCTCAGTTGGATCAAAAGAGCAGTAGAGCTGGATGTCATCAGCAAAAATGTGATGAGAAACATCCGGAAATCTCTGAATGATTTTACCGAAGGGGATAAAGTACAGCAAAAACAATAAAGGACCCAGAACGGAACCTTAAGGGACTCCACACAACAGATGATTCAGACATTATTTGATTGACAGAAAGGTAAGAGGAGAACCATTCTAACACAGACCCAGACAGTCTTCATCCCTCAGTCTTCTCAGCAGGATCTGGTGATCAACTGATCCAACAGAACCAGAACATCATGATGTCACTGGACTCTTTCAGTAAGACACTCTCCGTAGATGTTTGTGGAAGACGTGTATTAATAATGTTATATTAACTTCATATTAAAGTAGAAATATGTTTAATGCAAAAGTAACATTAAGAGCAAATTGTAACGACCATCGATCGTAAGATAAAACTTTGATCCTACAGTGGACAGAGTTTTCATAACAATAAACTATATAAACGTGCGAGACACAAAGGGAAATGGAAACGGAAAGACTGCATATAAATACACGATATAAAAGTACTTTTATGAGGTTTTTACAAGTGATAATAAACAGAAGCATCGAGTGTTATCTTGATGTCAGGAAGATAAAAACAAGAGAGAGTCACAAGACTTTAGAAGAAACATTTGTTTTTAAGTTGTGTTACAGAAACAGGCGTGTGTCGACTTGTTCGCTTACACTTGCCAAGAAAAAGTGCTCAAGAAAAGAGAAAAACAAATCAAGAGTCTTAGTGTAGAATAACACGTTTATATTAAAGTGCACCTAATGTGCTGATTTAAGTGTGTATTAAATTGTTCTAGGACCTCTATTATACTCTATTATACTCTATTTTACTATATTATACTCATCAGTTTCTCTTTGCACAAAACTCTCATTTAATAAAGATATTTACATTAGAAAATACACGTAAGCTCCGCCCACTTAAAATGCTGTTTTGGCTGAGAAGAAGTCTCGTTCAAGCAGCCACGCCCACTCTGCTCTGATTGGTCTCAAAAACACAAGTTTCATTCAAGGACTCACGTAAATTTCAAACTCACCCCTGAAACTCCCGTTTTGTGCATTAAAAACGAATAATAAAAATAAGGTTTGTTGCTTAATGTACACATTAGAAAAACACCTAAAGGCAGAAGTAACTCTCACCATGTTTACATAAATATTTAGTTTATTAACATGTAGGTTCTTCACTGATGTAGATCTTCTAGAGACACCTGCACCAGAGTGATGTCAGAATGTATAATTTAAACCGTAATCTCGTTTGGATAGATTTCAGACGAGAACTTTATTAAGTAATAACTTGAAAACGGATCAACGTCATGATGAATGAACGACTGCATGTTGAAGACTTTAACATTTACAACATGTGAATAAGTCAGGAGAGTTTTCACATTAGGTGAACTTTAAGAGCAAATTGTAATGAGTATCGATGGTAAAATAAGACTTTAATCCTACAGTGGACAGATTTGAGGTTTATTCATAATAATAAACTATATAAAGGGAAATGGAAACGGAAAGATTGAATATAAATACACAATATAAAAGTACTTTATGAGGTTTTTACAAGTGATAATAAACAGAAGTATCGAGTGTTATCTTGATGTCAGGAAGATAAAAAAAACAAGAGAGAGTCACAAGACTTTAGAAGAAACATTTGTTTTAAGGTGTGTTACAGTAACACACGTGTGTCGACTTGTTCGCTTACATTTGCCAAAACTGCACAAGAAAAGACAAAAACAAATCAAGAGTCTTAGTGTAGAATAACATGTTTATGAAATACATTTGTGAGCAGAACTTTACATGAAATCACAGATATTTAACAATAACTCTGTGGTTTAGTTGAAAAGTGAAAAATACTTCATCACTAACAAAGATAATATCATCCGTAAGAAGATATAAAAGGTTAAGTAAGTAAATAAATAAAAGGTATCATCTCAGGCTGAAGGACATCACGTCTGACTCTATGGTGTGCAGTAGGAGCACCTCAGGGGACAGTACTGTACCCTCTCCTCTTACACTTCAGACTTCTGCTACAACTTTATAAAAGAGTGAAGGGAAGATGTTATTCTATGTTTGTATCTTTTAAGGTCTTTGTGTCGTTTCCTTTGATATACGTATGTTCTTTAAATTGCTCTTTATTATCTCTGCTCTTTGTTCTTCTTAATTTGAACTTTGTTTTTGTTTTAGGTTTTTTTTTTTAAACTATCGTCTGCTGTGACCTGAAACCCTATTTCCCAAAGGTGATTTCCAGAGGATTAATGAAGCCTATTTAATCTAATCTAATCTAATCCAATCTCCGTATACAACTCTACTATTAGGTCTAGATTCTTTGTTCACTTTCAAATAAAAAAAACATGTACAGATATCAAACATAAACAGTAGTGACGATGAAATACCGAATAACTTTCTAAATAATTAAACACTTTTCTATTCATTTCTGCAGGAAGGAAAGATTCTACTCTTCCTTTTCTTCTTCTTCTTCTTCTTCTTCTTCAAATGATCGTTTGTTTCCTTCTTTTTCCTTCTGTGAACCTGATTCTGTGCCAAGATCTCCCTCCTGTTGGACGAACAGAGGAACATCTTAGTGGGAATAACATGTAAAATAAAATGTATAAATTAAATATAGAATTAATCTAATGTTTTTCTGCTCCAGAACTAAAATAGGTTCCTTACTAAAAGTTATGGAGACACATGGCGCCATCTAGTGGAACAAATATAACACTACATATAAACCTTCTTATTTTCCTGGTGTTATTAAAAAACAAGATACTAAATCTTGAACTCAACCTGTTTGTTGTGAAGGAAAATCAAGTTTTTGAATTTGAAGATGACATCTTGAAACTTGATATTGAACCAATATAAAAATTCTATTAAACTTTTTTTTTCTGTATTCTTCAAATATTGTGTACTGACTTTAAATAAAATGGGTATCAAATTTACTTTTTCATGTTTCCTACTTCTTAAAGTAAGTTAGTCCTTTTGCAGCCAGAATTCTGAGCCGCTCTAGTAGAAGAACTCACATTTTTCCGATCCTTGAAACTTTTCACTGGCTGCCAGTTTCTTTCAGGATCATTTTAAAATTCTGGTTCTTACTTTCAGATCTATTCATGGTCAGACCTTCCATCAGTGATCTGATCCAGACTTACACCCCAGCTCGGGCTCTGAGGTCTGTGGATCAGAATCTACTGATGGTTCCTGAACTTCCGGACCAGAGGAGAGAAATCCTTCCAGACTGTTGCTCCTAAGCTTTGGAACCATCTCTGTGTTTGATGATCTACTGACTCCTTCAAGAAATATCTGTGTTTGATGATCTACTGACTCCTTCAAGAAACATCTGTGTTTGATGATCTACTGACTCCTTCAAGAAACATCTGTGTTTGATGATCTACTGACTCCTTCAAGAAACATCTGTGTTTGATGATCTACTGACTCCTTCAAGAAACATCTGTGTTTGATGATCTACTGACTCCTTCAAGAAACATCAGTGTTTGATGATCTACTGACTCCTTCAAGAAACATCTGTGTTTGATGATCTACTGACTCCTTCAAGATACATCAGTGTTTGATGATCTACTGACTCCTTCAAGAAACATCTGTGTTTGATGATCTACTGACTCCTTCAAGAAACATTTGTGTTTGATGATCTACTGACTCCTTCAAGAAACATCTGTGTTTAATGATCTACTGACTCCTTCAAGAAACATCTGTGTTTGATGATCTACTGACTCCTTCAAGAAACATCTGTGTTTGATGATCTACTGACTCCTTCAAGAAACATCTGTGTTTGATGATCTACTGACTCCTTCAAGAAACATCTGTGTTTGATGATCTACTGACTCCTTCAAGAAACATCTGTGTTTGATGATCTACTGACTCCTTCAAGAAACATCTCTGTGTTTGATGATCTACTGACTCCTTCAAGAAACATCTCAAGATACTTTCATTTGAGCTTTTCCTTGATTCTCTGAGACTCTTGTGTTTGTCTCTTTTTTATCTTGACCTTTTAAGTATTTATTTTATTGAATACTGTTGTGATTGTTTAAGCTCTTTACAAATATAAATTACTTACTTTCCTACTTTTGAAATCAAACTTAAGACAAACTCTGCAATAAACAAAAGTTTGAAAAGCATTTTTAAATATATTGAATTAGGTTTAGAGACAATTTTAGCCAAATTTTTAAACAAAAAATAAAAGAATTATAAAATGAAAACTATTTTTAGTCCATGGAAAAACTTCCCCTAAATCCCCAACTACATTTGGAATATATTAAATAATATTTAACATCTGAAACCCAGAAGAAATCATGTTTTGACAATTTTAAGAATTTTACTATATTGCATTAACATGTTCTAATAATGAATCCAGAGAGATTCATAAAGTCTATATATTGCCAATTAAATAAATGAATCAATGAGTAAAAATATGTTATTCTATGTTAATCTTTGTGTAGACCTCCAGAGGGATTTATAAAATCCGTCTAATCTGCTCCTTATTTTTTCTAGTTATTCATTTCAGGAATATTTTAGGATCCACAGGATTCCTGTCGTCGATCTGACTTTTGAGCGACACGTCTGTTGTTATCGAGTGACTTCGAAGGTCATCTTCTCGCTTGACGTCTGTAAGAAACAGATTTATGTTTCCTCGACTCTCTGTAAATAAACATTAACGTTGTACGTACTTGTCAGGGTCACTCGAGAAGAAACAGAAACCGATTTAAAACTAGCGAGATAAGAGTCGAGGTCAAGGATAAACCAGGCCGGAGTTTAAACTGCAGAAAAGCAACGAAGAAGAAGAAGAAGAAGAAGATGAAGAACATAACAAACATGGCGACTCCGAGACATTAACACACGTTTTTAATTTAATCATTTACAGTCGGAGACAAGAATGGAGACTCCGGTGTCAGGAATGGGATGTTGAGGTGAGACGAAGCGGCTTCTTCTCGGTGGATCTCGGCTCTCACACCAGGGTCTCGGTTCCTTTTCGAGTCAAAGCACAACAAGTCCATGATGACTCCTCGACGTCCAGGAGATCAGCAGAGACGAATGACAGGTTTCTCTCTTGAAGATGATGATGATGATGAAGAAGAAGAAGATGACCAGGTCACTCTTCCTTCGGCTCGTAGTTGTGTTTGATGTGCTTCCATAATTTCTGGAAACGGACACAAACAACTTTTAGTCTCACGTCTGTGTGACATAAACAAGTCAGAAGCTACCTTAGCATAGGTTAGCACGATGCTAACCTATGCTAGCAAGGTCAGGGTTGAACATGTCGAAATAAAACCTTTAAAAAGAGACTCACTCCGCGGTTGATCTGCTCGAAGATCGCGTCGCCGCCCTGGTCGAACACCCGCTCGAAGAGCACGGCGCCGACTATGATGGTGACGGCGAACGTGGAGGTTCTCTTGAAGAGAAGCTGGTACACGGTCCTCGCCAGCGCCATGTTGGTTGGATGCTGTCCAGGGCGCATGCGCACGGACCGAACCAAATATCCGGCGTTTGACCCTCGGAGACTTCCGTAGCGTCGTTGTAGCTTGTTATGCTAGCTGGCTAATGCTAGCCGGCTAACGCGTCCGCAGAAGTTCTCTGTATTTTTTGTATTTTAAACCGGTTTACTAAGGTTTATATCGCGTTATTAACACGTTAATTAAATGCTACTAACGTGATTTGAATTGTTCAAGTCAACAAGGGTGTTTTTTTTCAGTTGATTTCTTCAAAACACACAGGTTTGTAACATTTTATAAAAGATAAATACGTTTAAATGGTCTTTGTTACTTTAACAAACACAGTAGTTGGTGTTCTTTCATTTAAAAAAGTGTTTCAAACCGAGGCATTCTATCTATTCTTTTAATTGTTTATTACATTTCTTAACACTCCTTTAATGATTAGAATTTACAATATTGTTTATAATTCATGGTACATTTTAACTTTATTAATGTTCCCCCGACATGTGTAAGGAAGTATATCAGTTTGAATTTAACATTTTAAATGTAGATTTCTCTTTATTTGAATTTGTTTTGTTTTTTTAAGCTTTAAATATTTTCTAAACAATTGAATTAAAAAAAAAGTGTTTATTGAATGGTTTGATTTCTCAACAATTTCAATTACTGGTTTTCTTTTTACAACTATATTTATGAATTATTCGATTTTAAATATAAAACGATTTATTTATTATGGAATTAGAATATTAATAGTACATTTTTTTATTTAATAAAGCTTTGAATTCAGTTGTAAAAGCCATTTAACTTTTTAACTAAAATTTTATGGAATTATAATATTTCAAAACAACTAAATTCTAAATTCAAAATAACTAAATTTCAATGAAAAGAAATGAAAAGTTTCAAGGTTTGAATATTAAATTCAACCTTTGGATATTCTGACGCCACAGATAAACTTCCATACTTTGTTATTAATGTTTAGTTTATTCTTCTTATCATATTATTCAGTGGAAGAAGTTAAAAATATATTCTCTTGACAATAGAAGTTTAACGGAATAAAACCTGCGTACGATTGTATTTTGAAAAACATTTGTGTGGATCAGGAAGTGGCCGTCATGGGGAAGAGGTACTACTGCGACTACTGCGACCGTTTCTTCCAGGACACCATGCACAACAGGAAGAAGCACCTGAACAGTGTTCAGCATCACCGAGCCAAGAAGAGCTGGTTCGACCGATTCAAAGGTGATGTTCGCTCCGATATCACGCCATCATGCCACGATATAAATCCTCTTGAGTACCACTGTGACGCTCACACCCGAGTCACATGTCCTTGTTTCTCATCATCTCGAACGTGCTCCTCAGACTCCTCGGCCGTTCTTCAGGACGAACAAGCCAAAAAACCTTGCAGACAGTTTTACTTCAAAGGTGAGAGACAAACAAACGCACAACTTTGTGTTCACAACTTGTTCTGATTGATTTATTTTTCTTCTCCTGGACCAGGATATTGTGACTTCAGTCCAAACTGCAGGTTCTCTCACATGACAGAAGAAGGTTTTGCCAGATTGAAAAGACAAGTTGAAGGTGAGATTGAATTCACTCCTCGGAGAGAAAACATAAATAAATACACAACTGAATGTATAAATTGATAAAATAATACAATTTAATAACCTCTGATTTTATTTTTGGCAAAGACGCTATTTCTGTGTTTATGTTTATTTTTAATGGTACATTTTAACATTTATTGTACATTTTATTTATTTATTTAGCAACATATATTTATGTATTTATACATTCGTTTTTATTTAGCAACGTATATTTATGTATTTATACATTCGTTTTTATTTATTTATTTCCATTTTTCTAATTTTTATTTATTTATTGGCTTCAACATCGGCATCGATTGCTTTGGTCTGTTTCACTCGTCTAATCAACCGCTAGTAATGAAGCTGATTATATAATTATATAATATATTAATATACTGGTTGTATTTTATATCATTTGCACGTTGAGAATATGGAGGAATATCAATGAAATAATTACAGATAAATGTATAAATACACAACTTAATGTATAAGTAAATATATTTGTGCAAATAAATAAATGACGAATGATAAAAAAAAAAATCTATGACGATCATGAAGCCAAAATATAAGTACATAAATATATGTTGAAATAATACAATAGTTATACACACAAATGGAACCTTCGACCAAAAATCACGTTCTTTGTTTATTTGGAAACATTTATTTCTGATTGATATATTTATTACTAACTGACATTTATAGTCATTAATTCTCTTTGTGATCCTGCTGTAGAAAATACAAATATTACTTACTAACACGGCACTAATATCAAACAGCCACAAGGTGGCGCTTGTGTACTTTGCTGTTTTTCCACTTGTTAATAAAGTTTATTGAATACTTTTCACAAAACACTTTCAAGAAATATTGAAATATTTTACAATATACATTAAAAAATATTCTTCGTTTAAAAAAACCTATTATTTAACTTTTACAAAATATAGAAAAATAAATAGAAAATAAAAAAAGATAAATTCACCAAAAAATATGTTCAATTTGCATAATATTTGTATCTTATGATGTTTGCATCTTATGATGTTTGCATCTTATGATATTTGCGTCTTATGATATTTTTATATTAGGATATTTGTATCTCAAGATATTTGTATACTATGATATTTTTATATTAGGATATTTGTATCTCAAGATATCTGTATCTTATGATGTTTGTATCTTATGATATTTGTATCTCAAGATAGTTGTATCTCAATATATTTGCATCTTGTGATATATGCATCTTATGATGTTTTTATCTTTTGATAGTTGTATCTTATGATGTTTGTATCTTATGATAGTTGTATCTTATGATAGTTGTATCTGTTGATAGTTGTATCTTATGATAATCGTATCTTTTGATAGTGGTATCTTTTGATAGTGGTATCTTATGATAGTTGTATCTTATGATAGTTGTATATTTTGATAGTTGTAGTTGTATCTTTTGATAGTTGTATCTTTTCATAATTGTATCTTTTGATAGTTGTATCTTATGATAGTTGTATCTTTTGATAGTTGTATCTTATAACAATTTCATATCTTCTTAACACAGTCAGAACCTCCTTAGATTTTCACTTTCAGTAGTTTGACTGAAAGATTCTCCATTTTCTGATGAATATAATTACTAGAACAAAAGTACACATAAAGTACAAGTATATAGTTTAAAGTTTCTTTACTCGTCTCTTCTTAATTTGACGCAGGTTGTACAATGTTGAGCAAAACCCCGGAGATCAAAGGACGATTAATTCAATCGTCAAAAAGGATTCTTTCTTGTTAAATCTCATGAGGTTTCATTGAACCTGGATCTCAGGCAGTGACTCCAGCAGGTTCCAGGTCCAGGTTCTACTCACAGATGCTCCTCTCTCTGTCTCCAGAGGAGCGACTCGGGGTGGAGGGCGGCGACGACAGAGTCTTGTCCGAGCGAAGGGTCGACGATTGGCTGCTTCGATGGACGAAGAGACGGACGAGCGACGACAGAGAGTAGGTTGAGTTGGTTTCTCCTCGTCTGCGTCACTCAGTCTCTCTCCTGCTCAGGGAGGCGAGGAGCGAAGAGGACCCGGAGGAAGAACCCGTTCAGATCCCTCCTCTGCTGCTGTCCGTCCCCGACCTCCCCCCCTCGCTGCTCCCCCCTCCCCCGCGCGGCTGGAGAGCGGCTGCGGACTCTGAGTGGGGGTGAGCATGGATGTGTGTTGTTACGTGTGGAGAGTCGAGCGGTTTTACTACGAACGACTGTTGTGTACTTTCAAGAGCCGAGAACGTTTGGAGATTATTAAAGTGTTTTTACAAAAGTTATATCTTGTAATTGTCATTTATAAATAAATGAAATCATCACATGATATAAGAATATAAAAGAATATCATCAGATTATTGAACGATTTAAATGAACATTTCAAATGTTGCAAACATTTTTTAAGCATTATTTTTCCATAATTGATTTCAATTATTTCTATATATCTTTATAAGGTTGAATTTAAATTATATTCATATTTTTTTTCTTTTTTGTAAATTTTATATTTGTATCTTGTATTTGTATAAGTTTGATATTATATCTTATGATATTTGTATCTTATGATATTTCTATCTCAAGATATTTGTATGTTATATTTGTATCTTATGATATTTGTATCTTATGATATTTCTATCTCAAGATATTTGTATGTTATATTTGTATCTTATGATATTTGTATCTTATGATATTTGTATCTTATATTTGTATAAGTTTGATATTTGTATCTTATGATATTTGTATCTCAAGATATTTGTATGTTATATTTGTATCTTATGATATTTGTATCTCAAGATATTTGTATGTTATATTTGTATCTTATGGTATTTGTATCTTATGATATTTGTATCTGAAGATGTTTGTATCTTAAATTTGTATAAGTTTGATATTATAAATACAATTATTCTAAAATAAATGTTTTTAATTCAATATATATTTTTTAATTCTCCAGTATTTTAAATCAACATGAAATATTGGTAATATTATGACATAATAATATAATAAATGTAATAAATAAATTAAACAATTTCCGAAGGAGACCTCCTGAGGGATCAATAAAGTTTTACCTTATAACAATTTAATATTACATTTAAAAGTCTGTGAATTAAATACAGACAATTATTATCTTAACGTGTATTTTAGAAAGATTGTAACTTCAAACTCTGTGTAATTATAAAAAATGTATTAAATAAGTTAATTATTTAAAAAATAAAATAGATGCTTAAAATACGTATCAATAAAATAATTCAGGGCTTGATTTGTTAAATGAATGGATCAATATTCCGAGATTCACTTCCATACGTCCCTCACTGATCAGCTCGATGGTAACGTGAGGCTTCAGAATACAAATGAGACGATTAATACTTCATTATTTAGTTTGTTAATGAAACATGAATTATTCAAGACAATAATGAGACACGTTTACGTCTGGATTCTTGTTGAGAACTTAAGAATTATAGGAATAAGTTTTAACTGATGACACAAGAAATAAAAATAGTTTTTTAAAATAAAGAAAACTTCTCATAGATGGTAACTCTTGACAAAATATACGTGTTAAAAAGTATAAATATTATCATGACATAAATTATTTAATTTAATAGTTGTGTGTGTTGTCAAGAATACAAGATATGTGTAGTATTGACGAGTACTTGCCTCTGGTGTTGTGATAGTGTAGTAACAAGTATATATGTGTAGTATTGTCCAGTACTTGACTCTGGTGTCGTAGTATTTACAGACCACATGACTCTTGACGAAGTCGTAACAGCTTTCATTTGTTTTCAAACCAAAATATTTCCAAACATCAGCTTTAAAATCTGCTGGACTCACTGTATCCTCTCGTCCTCAGTCATCACTGTATCCTCTCGTCCTCAGTCATCAATGTATCCTCTCGTCCTCAGTCATCACTGTATCCTCTCGACCTCAGTCATCACTGTATCCTCTCGTCCTCCGTAATCACTGTATCCTCTCGACCTCAGTCATCCCTGTATCCTCTCGTCCTCAGTCATCCCTGTATCCTCTCGTCCTCAGTCATCACTGTATCCTCTCGTCCTCAGTCATCACTGTATCCTCTCGACCTCAGTCATCACTGTATCCTCTCGTCCTCCCTCATCACTATATCCTCTCGTCCTCCGTAATCACTGTATCCTCTCGACTTCAGTCATCACTGTATCCTCTCGTCCTCAGTCATCACTGTATCCTCTCGTCCTCAGTCATCACTGTATCCTCTCGACCTCAGTCATCACTGTATCCTCTCGTCCTCAGTCATCCCTGTATCCTCTCGTCCTCAGTCATCACTGTATCCTCTCGACCTCAGTCATCACTATATCCTCTCGTCCTCAGTCATCACTGTATCCTCTCGACCTCAGTCATCACTGTATCCTCTCGTCCTCCGTAATCACTGTATCCTCTCGACCTCAGTCATCACTGTATCCTCTCGTCCTCAGTCATCACTGTATCCTCTCGTCCTCAGTCATCACTGTATCCTCTCGACCTCAGTCATCCCTGTATCCTCTCGTCCTCAGTCATCCCTGTATCCTCTCGTCCTCAGTCATCACTGTATCCTCTCGACCTCAGTCATCACTATATCCTCTCGTCCTCAGTCATCACTGTATCCTCTCGACCTCAGTCATCACTGTATCCTCTCGTCCTCCGTAATCACTGTATCCTCTCGACCTCAGTCATCACTGTATCCTCTCGTCCTCAGTCATCACTGTATCCTCTCGTCCTCAGTCATCACTGTATCCTCTCGTCCTCAGTCATCACTGTATCCTCTCGACCTCAGTCATCCCTGTATCCTCTCGTCCTCAGTCATCACTGTATCCTCTCGTCCTCCGTAATCACTGTATCCTCTCGTCCTCCGTAATCACTGTATCCTCTCGTCCTCAGTCATCACTGTTTCCTCTCATCCTCAATCATCACTGTATCCTCTAGTCCCCAGTCATCGCTGTATCCTCTTGTCCTCAGTCATCGCTGTATCCTCTCGTCCTCAGTCATCACTGTATCCTCTCGACCTCAGTCATTACTGTATCCTCTCTTCCTCAGTCATCACTGTATCCTCTCGTCCTCAGTCATCACTGTATCCTCTCGTCCTCAGTCATCACTGTATCCTCTCGTCCTCAGTCATCACTGTATCTTCCCGTCCTCAGTCATCACTGTATCCTCTCGACCTCAGTCATCACTGTATCCTCTCGTCCTCAGTCATCACTGTATCCTCTCGTCCTCAGTCATCACTGTATCTTCCCGTCCTCAGTCATCACTGTATCCTCTCGACCTCAGTCATCACTGTATCCTCTCGACCTCAGTCATCACTGTATCCTCTCGTCCTCAGTCATCACTGTATCCTCTCGTCCTCAGTCATCACTGTATCTTCCCGTCCTCAGTCATCACTGTATCCTCTCGACCTCAGTCATCACTGTATCCTCTCGTCCTCAGTCATCACTGTATCCTCTCGTCCTCAGTCATCACTGTATCTTCCCGTCCTCAGTCATCACTGTATCCTCTCGACCTCAGTCATCACTGTATCCTCTCGACCTCAGTCATCACTGTATCCTCTCGTCCTCATTCATCACTGTATCTTCCCGTCCTCAGTCATCACTGTATCCTCTCGACCTCAGTCATCACTGTATCCTCTCGTCCTCAGTCATCACTGTATCCTCTCGACCTCAGTCATCACTGTATCCTCTCGTCCTCAGTCATCACTGTATCCTCTCGTCCTCAGTCATCACTGTATCCTCTCGTCCTCAGTCATCACTGTATCTTCCCGTCCTCAGTCATCACTGTATCCTCTCGACCTCAGTCATCACTGTATCCTCTCGTCCTCAGTCATCACTGTATCCTCTCGTCCTCAGTCATCACTGTATCTTCCCGTCCTCAGTCATCACTGTATCCTCTCGACCTCAGTCATCACTGTATCCTCTCGACCTCAGTCATTACTGTATCCTCTCGTCCTCAGTCATCACTGTATCTTCCCGTCCTCAGTCATCACTGTATCCTCTCGACCTCAGTCATCACTGTATCCTCTCGTCCTCAGTCATCACTGTATCCTCTCGACCTCAGTCATCACTGTATCCTCTCGTCCTCAGTCATCACTGTATCTTCCCGTCCTCAGTCATCACTGTATCCTCTCGACCTCAGTCATCACTGTATCCTCTCGTCCTCAGTCATCACTGTATCCTCTCGACCTCAGTCATCACTGTATCTTCTCGACCTCAGTCATCACTGTATCCTCTCGACCTCAGTCATCACTGTATCCTCTCGACCTCAGTCATCACTGTATCCTCTCGTCCTCAGTCATCACTGTATCTTCCCGTCCTCAGTCATCACTGTATCCTCTCGACCTCAGTCATCACTGTATCCTCTCGTCCTCAGTCATCACTGTATCCTCTCGTCCTCAGTCATCACTGTATCTTCCCGTCCTCAGTCATCACTGTATCCTCTCGACCTCAGTCATCACTGTATCCTCTCGTCCTCAGTCATCACTGTATCCTCTCGTCCTCAGTCATCACTGTATCCTCTCGACCTCAGTCATCACTGTATCCTCTCGTCCTCAGTCATCACTGTATCCTCTCGTCCTCAGTCATCACTGTATCTTCCCGTCCTCAGTCATCACTGTATCCTCTCGACCTCAGTCATCACTGTATCCTCTCGTCCTCAGTCATCACTGTATCCTCTCGTCCTCAGTCATCACTGTATCTTCCCGTCCTCAGTCATCACTGTATCCTCTCGACCTCAGTCATCACTGTATCCTCTCGACCTCAGTCATCACTGTATCCTCTCGTCCTCAGTCATCACTGTATCCTCTCGTCCTCAGTCATCACTGTATCTTCCCGTCCTCAGTCATCACTGTATCCTCTCGACCTCAGTCATCACTGTATCCTCTCGTCCTCATTCATCACTGTATCTTCCCGTCCTCAGTCATCACTGTATCCTCTCGACCTCAGTCATCACTGTATCCTCTCGTCCTCAGTCATCACTGTATCCTCTCGACCTCAGTCATCACTGTATCCTCTCGTCCTCAGTCATCACTGTATCCTCTCGTCCTCAGTCATCACTGTATCCTCTCGTCCTCAGTCATCACTGTATCTTCCCGTCCTCAGTCATCACTGTATCCTCTCGACCTCAGTCATCACTGTATCCTCTCGTCCTCAGTCATCACTGTATCCTCTCGTCCTCAGTCATCACTGTATCTTCCCGTCCTCAGTCATCACTGTATCCTCTCGACCTCAGTCATCACTGTATCCTCTCGACCTCAGTCATCACTGTATCCTCTCGTCCTCAGTCATCACTGTATCTTCCCGTCCTCAGTCATCACTGTATCCTCTCGACCTCAGTCATCACTGTATCCTCTCGTCCTCAGTCATCACTGTATCCTCTCGACCTCAGTCATCACTGTATCCTCTCGTCCTCAGTCATCACTGTATCTTCCCGTCCTCAGTCATCACTGTATCCTCTCGACCTCAGTCATCACTGTATCCTCTCATCCTCAGTCATCACTGTATCCTCTCGACCTCAGTCATCACTGTATCTTCTCGACCTCAGTCATCACTGTATCCTCTCGACCTCAGTCATCACTGTATCCTCTCGACCTCAGTCATCACTGTATCCTCTCGTCCTCAGTCATCACTGTATCTTCCCGTCCTCAGTCATCACTGTATCCTCTCGACCTCAGTCATCACTGTATCCTCTCGTCCTCAGTCATCACTGTATCCTCTCGTCCTCAGTCATCACTGTATCTTCCCGTCCTCAGTCATCACTGTATCTCTCGTCCTCAGTCATCACTGTATCCTCTCGACCTCAGTCATCACTGTATCCTCTCGTCCTCAGTCATCACTGTATCCTCTCGTCCTCAGTCATCACTGTATCCTCTCGACCTCAGTCATCACTGTATCCTCTCGACCTCAGTCATCACTGTATCCTCTCGTCCTCAGTCATCGCCAGGGTTTTATTGTTCCTTTAGTTCCTTTAAGATCTCAAGGAGTTTCTTCGACGTCCCTTCAGGGTCTCAGTAGAAAACCCAGCTGGAGTTAAAGGTTGAAGGTCGAGTCTGGAGCGAGTGAGACTTCATTATCATTCTGGTCGACTAGTGTTTCTATGAAACCGAGCAGCATCTCAGCCGCTGACATGAAGCTGCAGATGCACGACTCGCTTCACGAGGACGCTTTCAAAACAACAAGATCCATCATTTCCCGTGAGAACAGAATAAAGTGGAAACAAACACGCTTTTACAGGATCGTGTGAAGATTTTCTTCTTGACGTAAACGTTCTTTATGTGTTCGTTAGTTTGTGATTTTATTCTCTTTAACGACATCAGAGTCTAAAGTTAATTTTTGTTAACAACGATACAAATGATTACAAAACCCAAGATTGATTAAAAAATAAAAACGTTTCTACCAAATTGTTTCAAAAGGCTTCTGTTAAAATTGTTAAACATTAAAAACGACTTAAACAATTTATGTTTGAACATGATTTATTTCTGACATTTGCTTCTAATGAGTTCATTTATTAAACATGAACTGAGGTCGAAGGTCACGCCTGCAGCTCCTAACACGTCAAGGTCACTGGACTAGAGAATCTACTACGACGGTCGTTCGAATCAAACCAGTCTTTACCGGAAATATGAATTCAAAATGTTACGTGTTGTTACTTCAGAAATAATACTGTAAATAAAATGAAATGAATTATTACCACAGACGTCTGTGAAGAACAAACAAAAGAAGGTTATGTGTGATGTTTAGAAGAAATTTGGATCTGGAATATCATGAGGTACAAATATTATTAGATACAAATATAATAAGATGCAAATATAAGATACAAATATAATAAGATGCAAATATCATTAGATACAAATATAATTAGATACAAATATCATTAGATACAAATATAATAAGATACAAATATCATGAGATACAAATATTATTAGATACAAATATCATTAGATACAAATATAATAAGATACAAATATCATGAGATACAAATATTGTTAGATACAAATATAATAAGATGCAAATATAAGATACAAATATAATAAGATGCAAATATCCTGAGATACAAATATCATTAGATACAAATATCATGAGATACAAATATAATAAGATGCAAATATCATGAGATACAAATATCATTAGATACAAATATCATTAGATACAAATATAAGATACAAATATCATTAGATACAAATAGAATAAGATACAAATATCATGAGATACAAATATCATTAGATACAAATATCATTAGATACAAATATAATAAGATACAAATATAATAAGATGCAAATATCATAAGATAAAAATATAATGAGATGCAAATATCATGAGATACAAATATTATAAGATAAAAATATAATAAGCTACAAATATCATAAGATAAAAAATATAATAAGATGCAAATATCATAAGATACAAATAGCATAAGATAAAATATAATAAGATACAAATTTAATAAGATAAAATATCATGAGATACAAATATAATAAGATACAAATATCATAAGATACAAATATCATAAGATTAAAATATAATAAGATGCAAATATCACAAGATAATAAGATAAAAGTATCATAAGATAAAAATATAATAAGATGCAAATATCATTAGATAAAAATATAATAAGATACAAATATAATAAGATACAAATATCACAAGATAAAAATATGAGATACAAATATCATGAGATATAAATATTATAAGATAAAAGTATCATAAGATAAAAATATAATGAGATGCAAATATCATAAGATAATAAGATAAAAGTATCATAAGAAAAAAATATATTGAGATACAAATATCATAAGATAAAAATAAAATGAGATACAAATATAAGATAAAAATATAATAAGATGCAAATATCATAAGATAATAAGATAAAAGTATCATAAGATAAAAATATAACAAGATACAAATATAATAAGATGCAAATATAATAAGATGCAAATATCATAAGATAATAAGATAAAAGTATCATAAGATACAAATATCATGAGATACAAATATAATAAGATGCAAATATAATAAGATCATTTATCATAAGGTAAAAAAATACAGTCTTGTTGTCGTCTCTGGTCGTTCACTGGGTCTCAGTCCAGCTTCAACGAAGCCTGATGTTTCTGCTGGTGCTGATGTCTGAGGCTATGATCTCAGCAACTGCTTTAGAGACCATCTGACAGGGACTTCTGCTGAGGAGATGTTCCAGGGAGTCTCTTCTGGAGCAAAGGATGGTGTCTCGCTCTTCCCCCACACATGGAGGTTTCCTGGGCTGGGAATCGTAGACTGCACAAGGACCTGGACCCGGTGGAAGTCCTCCAAGCCTGCTTGGACCTCCTTCTGGAGTAGATGTTTTCTGACTTGGGTCTTTAGGAAGTAGCCCAGGCCTGCTCTGCCTGTTGCTAGTAACTTGATCGAACAGGGAGCCGACGCTAGCAATGCTAGTAGTTTGATCGAACAGGAAGCCAATGCTAGCGATGCTAGTAGTTTGATCGAACAGGAAGCTGACGCTAGAGATGCTAGTAGCTTGATCAAATAGGAAGCCGACGCTAGCGATGCTAGTAGTTTGATCGAACAGGAAGCGGACGCTAGCGATGCTAGTAGCTCGATCGAACAGGAAGCTGATACTAGCGATACTAGTAGCTTGATCAAACAGTAAGCCAACGCTAGCTGTGCTATTAGCTCGATCGAACAGGAAGCTGATACTAGCGATACTAGTAGCTTGATCAAACAGGAAACTGACAATAGCGATACTAGTAGCTTGATCGAACAGGAAGCCGTCGCTAGCGATACTAGTAGATTGATCAAACAGGAAGCTGTCGCTAGCGATACTAGTAGCTTGATCAAACAGGAAGCCTTCGCTAGCGACACTAGTAGTTTGATTGAACAGGAAGCTGACGCTAGCGATACTAGTAGCTTGATCAAACAGGAAGCCTTCGCTAGCGACACTAGTAGT